>NW_019268537.1:561226-607352 GCF_002738365.1 Cucurbita moschata
TTTTTTTTTTTTTTTTTTTTTTAATTTTACAGAAACAGAAACTGGAAGCTGCGCAACACGGGTCTCAAAATTAAAGCGATTTCCTTGAAATTATAAACACATTTTTAAATATTTGTCTCAATGTTCTGAAAGTTGTTCAGTTATTATCATTATTATTATTATTATTATTTTAATATGGAATTGGAGATTCCTCATAATTTAACAAAATAAATAAATACCTAAAAATTAAAATCTTGCTTATTTATTGCTGTCTGCCCCTTAAAAAGAAGTATTTACATAATTGGCACAACATAAATGCCTATTTCTCAAATACACCAAGTTTAAATTTTTACACACTACCACAATCATACCCCAATTAAATTCAAATATAACCACTAAAATAATTTATTTTTATTTGGGTTAAATAACTTTATTTATATGATTTTGACTAATCAAAATAGCGATTAATGATTTAAATTAATTTAATTATGAAAATTTACTATATTAATTTAAAATTTAAATTTAGACCAACTAAATTTTTACATGTTTTTAAATATTTACTAATAAATAAAAACGTCTAAATTTAATAGATAAATAGAATATTTGAGATTTGAATTTTTACATATATTTTTTATCAAAATGTGAACGAATCGAAGAACGAAAACTCCACTTTAATTGATGATTTAATTGCATTCTTTCCGGGGAAAATGACCATTGATACGAAAATCATAACTACGAAGATTGTTAAGTGTATCATCTTCCAGGTAAAAGATTAGAATCCAATCTAATTCATCGAAAGGAAGGGGGGGAAGTTAAAGGAATTGAATCTCAAACAAGAAATTAAACTTTAAAATTAAATAGAAGATCGGGATCGGAGATCAATTTTGGAGGAATTCAATGAACAACGGCCACCGGCGGCGTTGTAAAGTTGTTGTTGCTGTTGCTGTTGCTGTTGCTGCTGCCGCCGCCGCTGCCGCCGCCGTCATAACTAATGTTTCTCTGATTCGGCAAGGCAAGCATAGCGGTGTGGTCCAAGAAATCATTGAGCGCAGTAACCGCCTGCAAAATTGTGTTTAAATCATCGGCGGCGGAGAATCCGAAGCAGCCTTTTTCGCGGACCGCATAGATATAAAAAGTTAGGCATCCTTTTCTATATTTAAATCTAGCCATCTCGCAGCCGCTGAGCCCCCTAATCAGCCGCCGATTCGCCTCGCCAAGAGGGATTTCCACCGGCCAAAGACGGCCAGCGGCGACTTTTAGAGCCTCCGTTGCGAAAACGAACAGAATCACCTTCGATTTCTTGGTGCCGAGGCCAAGAGTCAGAGTATGCCAAGCGTGGTGTGCTAAAATAGTGAAATTCGTCGGGAGGAACGCGGCGGTGGAATTGAATGGAAGACGGTTGCTGTCGTGGTGCGGTGGTAGAGAGAGGAGTTGAAGAAATTCTATAGTCCAAGCTCGCCGGATTGTGAAGGATTTAACGACGAATTGGCCGCCGAATCGGAGGCCTTTGACGGCAGCGGAAGGCTTGAAGGAGAAATCTGAAAGTGGTGGATTGGCGGTGGCGCCGCCGGGTTGGTGGTGGTGCTTTTGCTTCTTGTTATTGTTCTTCTTCTCTCGATCTTCCATTTCTTTTTTCTTCGTTTGACTTGTCGGTGGCTTTTGATTTTGGTTAAGGCCTTTTCTTTTGTTCACAATATTTGGGGTCAAAACAAAACCGCCTCTGTCTGCAGATAATTATATAATAATAATATCAAATAAATAGATCTTAAAATATATCTTTAACTTCGAAATTATTTTTAATTATAAAAAGATAAAATAACTTCAAACTCAATTAAATACTTAATTGAAAGTAAATAGGTAAATTTAAAAATAATAGGGGTAGAAAAAGATTTATAAAATAATAGTAATTGAAATGTTAGGACAAAATTTATATTTCGCAATAATTAATTTTTTTTTTTTATGTACTGGATATTATTATATAAAAAGGTAGTTTTGGAGGAAGATGTGCAGCCTAGTATTATTTTTATGAAATAATAAACAAAAACATTAAAGTCTTGTACCAAAAATATTCAACTTTGAAAATTAATTATATTTATTTCGCAAAAATACATTTTTTTTTAATTTCTTCTCCATTTTAATTTTTATAATAAATGCAAATATAACATCCATTCGAGTGTTTGTGTAGTATTCGATAATTTGATCAAACCGTAAAGGTTTTTTTAGGTTTGGATTAGGTTCAATTTCTAGAAAACTAAAAATTTGGTTTTGGCTTAAGAATTATCATTTTTTTTTTGTTGGATCAAGAGGACTAACCCGAAAAATAAGATTATAACCCTAAACCCAATTCCATCCCCCTATTTTTAAAAGAATTAATAATATTTAAAATTTATAATTAATGTTACTGATGTGTTGTGACTTGTAAATCTTCGATCATTTAAAAAATTATTTAATATTATATATTATTGTAAAAATAACTTATATATAATCAATATGTTTAAATCATGGGTATCTTTTAGTATCTAATAACTTGTATATATAATTGTTTTGGGTTAGTCGTTTAGTATAAGTTTAACTAACCAAATACTTAGAATGTAAAAAATAATTTGGTTAGACTCACCACCATATCAAATTCTTCGACGAAAAATTTAAAAATTAGAATCGAACAATATATTAAGATGAACACATAGGACGAGAGAGATACTTAGTTTTTTTATATTATAAGAATACAATTAATTACAATAAAAGGAAAATAAATAAAGAAGAAGGAAAAAAAAAAAGTGTATGCAGCTTTATGTGGTCTCATAGATTCCTCTCATACGTCCGCCCCGTATGCAACCGAAATCCCTCGTCCGCCTCTAGGGCTCGATCACTCAAGAAATGTACACACAGCCGCCGTGACCTGCATCAGATAACCACCGCTGTTACCGCAGTTAATTGGATTAGAAACTGTAATCGGAAGAAAGTTAAGAAGCGCAGTTACTTGGATTGACGGTGGTTATAACGCCGGTGTGGCTGAAATCGCAGTTGAAATCGTTGCGACCGGAGGTCTGATAATAGGAATTCATGGCGTAAGAGGCGTGGGATCGGATATCATTCGGTAGAAAACACGCGCCGCCGGCTTGGATTGGACGGCAGTCAATGTTCGAGCTACAAACGTAGTCGATGTTGTTCTGTAAGGCTTGGACGGATGCGTCGGATTTGGGAACGCACCATTTCTTCCCCGACGGCGCCACCGGTTTGGGTCCACCTCCCCGACCACCACGGTGCTGTAATTTACAATCCTATTAGTAGCTATGTTGTAATTTAAAATGAAATAGAAGTATAGAGACTAACCCGTCCACCGATCATGATGTTGGGAACATCATAAACCGGAGTAAAATCCGGGTAAAACAGACCCCAATTCCGCTCAGCGGTCGGACCGGGTTTAAGATTTTCATTGAACAGAGCAAACAAATAGGTCTCGAATTTCCTGTTGGGCATCAACGGAGTTCCTTTCCCGGAATTGACATGCCAAACCAAGTTCCTGTGGAAAGTAGCAGCGTTGTTGGGGCTACAAGCGACATAGTCACAATTGGTAGGCCACCCGGTTTCACCAATGACCAGATCGACGTCGGAGTAGCCGATGTTCTTCATGGCGGAATAGAGTGCGTCCATCATGGCGTCGAACATGTTGGTGTAGGTGATTTTAGTGTACTTGTCGTAAACGCCACGGTTTGGTCCGAATAAGGCGTAATTAGCCATGTTGGGTGAGTAGCCGAAGTAGGGATATGGGTTAACCATGAATGGGGCCTTGGTTTCTCGCAGGAATTGGAGCATTGGTGCGAAGATGGCTCGGTCGTACCCTCGCCTAAACCGCCCCATGCTTGGTGGCTCCGAGATTGAGAGGATGGCTAACGAATGTGGGGATGTCACCTACAAAAGCTCCAAACGATGCCGTTTTATAATTTGACAACGCATTTATATTTCTTTACCTCCTTTAAATATAATTATTTTAATTCTTGCTTTATCATTGTTATTACTTTTTTAAAAAATAATTGTTTATCAAAGTTTTAAATAATTAAACATTTTGTAAGTTTTGATAAATTTTAGAAAATAATATAATTAAAATAAAGTCAAATGTAATGGCATTTGAAATGTATGTTAATTATTTACTTATGCTCTGATTACTTGCGATTTTTAGAGTTAGCATACCTAATTTAGAATTAGGAATATGTGAAAGAAAGGTAATTAAAATTTTAAATATTCGCAAAAGAAAATAAAAAGTCATTTAAAATCCATAGTTAAAATTAATTTAAGAATTAAAATCACAAAAAAAAAATTAATCATAACCTAACAGCTTTAAAACGGCTTTTTTTTTTTCACCGGCTTAAAAGAAAATGAGGTACAATAAATCAGCATCATTACCTTAATGTCCGTAATTCCGGCGAGAACCAGAGCTCGGTGGAGCGATTTCATGGCGGGAACAAGACGAGCGATCAGGGGCTTATCGTTAGTGTGGATGATTTCATTCCCCACTGCAATGTAATGAATCCGCGTCTGAGGATGAAACGGCCGAATATGGGCAGCGACCCACTGGCGAGCGGTGGCCAGATCCGTCAGGCCGGGGATCTCGCCGTTGCCGACTGTCACCGTCACCAGAATTCCGGAGCCGGCGAAGGCTCGCAGGATATCCGGATTCGTATCGAAGATCTTCACGCGGTCGATTTTGGTTTTTGTTTTGATGAAGTTCACCACCTCCGCCGGGGGCCGGAGGTTGTTTCCCAAAGTGCCGTAGTTGACACCGATGGCGACGGCGGCGGTGGAGATTTGGAGAAGGATAAGAAGCGCCGCGAAGAGACGGTGGAATGCGGCGGCGGACATGGTGGGACGAGGGTGGATTAATGGGAGTGGAGAGAAGAGAGGATTACTGAGACCGATTCTGAAACAGCGGAAAGTGGAGAATATTTATACAGCGATACGAACACGGAAAAAGAGAAAGCGTTACGAAGGTGGTGGTGGTAACCAGTGGTTGTCAGGCTTGACGAGACGGACCAATGAGATATTGCCAGGTCATTAAATCTGAGGTGGAAAATTGATGGTGTTGAGTAAAAAAAGATGACCGCGGGTGAGGATAAGATCCGAAAATAACGGCCGTACCTTTTTTTTTTTTGCTTTCCTCCTCGTGGCTGAGCTGAATTTTAGCCTTGATTATTATTTTAGGTAAATCATGTTTTGCCTTTGACAATAGAAATTAATTAAAATTTTAATTTATAACACCAATGGATATGACTAATTTTAAATATTATAAATGTAATTATTAATTATTACCTAAATAATAAACGATTTATTAATGATATATTTTGATGGAGAAATAAATTTAATGATGAAATGTCAAAAAATGTGGGCAGGACGCAGAGGCTGAACCGGAATTTCCCGGCGGCCCGGAAGGAATGAGTTGGTTTTACGGATTTACCCCTCCTTATACGCGTGAGTTAGGGTGTGAGTGGGAATTGAACCGTCGTGTTTTATTTTGACTGAAGTGGGATTGGGGGAAAAAAATAACAGCTAATGTTGCGCCGTAAATACGTAGCGACAAGATACCGGAAGGGCAGGTTTTTCTTTTTTGTTTCTTTTCTTTTTAAATAATAACTTATGTTTTATTATATTCCACATTATATTTTTTTTATCTCATTTATCGTTCTTAACATTATTAATTAATTTTTTTTATATTATCAATTAATTAATTTTTTAGAGACTAAAATTTATTTATAAGTTTTAACTTAATTCTCATAACAAATTTATTGAAACTACAATTTTAGGAAGATTTAGGGGAAAAGGGCTTAAAAAACTACCACAAAAATATACTTGAAGTAAACTGCAAGTCACAATTTGATAATGATTAAAAAGCTGTCGATGATGAAAATTGGTTACAGTAATGATATTTTTTTTCTTTTTAATCTGTTTTCGACATTTTTAAGGTCAAATTGTAAAGTTAAATCCTACCATTTTATGTGTTTGTGTGATCCTTGCTTTATTTACATTTTTTATTTATTTATTAAGTATTAAACATAGAATTAAAAATTTAGTATCGTTTTATTTTTTAATTTACTAGTCCACATGTGTTATTGAACTAAATATTATTCCTTTCTTTTTTTATGGTCATGTGTCGGATGTCATGGTCATGTTTATTCGATGCGTGCTACTTATGATTGTATGTTTGTTTCAAATTATTTTTACTGATTTCCATGTTAGTTAGGTATTTATCATTTTTGTTATGTCATGTCAAAATTGGAGGTGTATGGTCATTCGCCCAAATAACATTTACTTATGTTAAAATAATTTAAAAAATATATTAACAGATGTTAGTTGTCAATTCTTTCAAATTATACACGGTGAAAGTCATGATTATTGTTTATTTGTTCAATCTATAACATTACTTTCTTAAATGTATTTCCAAACTTTTTTTAATGTTATTTTTTTTTCAAATTTATAAAATATTTCAATGAAAAATAAGAACAAAATTTTGAGCATATGTTTCATATGCTAACTCTGATAAAAAAAAAGTTATAAAATGTCTATAAATTTTTAAAAATATTTGGTAAAGTTTCAACTTTTTTTTTAGTTAAAAAATGTTTATAAACTTCCAAAATTTTAATTATTTTTTAAGATTTAAAAAAATACTTATAACGTAAAAGAATTTTTAAAATAATCTATTTATCTACCTTTCATAAATTATCTTACTCATCAATTTAATATTATTTCTATATTAATTAAAGTTAATGTTTTTAAATCTTTACTTTTTTAAACTTAACAAATATTATATATATATATATATATTTTAAGTTAAAGGATTTTTGTTATTATTATTTATTAATTTTGCCAAAAAAAAAAAAAAAAAAAGTACCGCCAGATTGAAGTGAGTAACAAAAAACCCTCCGGAAGAAAGAACAGTTCCGGATAGGGTTTTAGCCTCTCGTCTCCAAGCAATCTCAAGAGCTTCTTCTCAACGATGATCGCCGTTTCAATGGCGCTCATTCACCAAGTCTGCTCGCCGTCCGTCGCACGTGCATTACGCCCTCGCTGCGTCGCTGCCGTGCCCTCTCGGAAGTCCTCCACCTCCATATCCCCTCCCGCACGGGCTTCTCCCGAATCTCCAAAAGTGCTCATTGGCTTGTCGGAGGAGGAGCTCCAACAGCTTGCCGTAGACTTGGGCCAGGTAACAAACAAAATTCACTATGTTACACTCTAAACGCCTGTTGTGAATTGCTTGCGTTTGATGGAGGTTTTTTCCTTTGTATCGTTAAAATTTTCTATTTGAGATGGATTAGGAGAAGTATAGAGGGAAGCAGCTCCACCAGCTTATTTACAAGAGGAAGGTCAAGGAAGTCGAAGAGTTTACCAACTGTCAGTGTTCTTTCTTCTTATTTGCTTGATTTCGCCGGTTTGCTCATTATCTTATCATAGTGATTCGGGTTGATTGCAGTGCCACTGGCATTCAGGAATGGTCTTCAGGAAGCTGGATGGAGAGTCGGCCGTTCGCCTGTTTACCAGTCTGTTACTGCGTCTGATGGGACCGTGAAGGTAGTTTGATATTACAATTTTCTGATTGCATTCTTGTTGAATTGTTAAAATTTTATCAGGTTAAGTAATGGTTGAATGTTTTTATTGCATGTTCTTCTGACTTTAAGCATCAAATTTTTTCAAAATTTTGCAGTTATTGCTTAAGTTGGATGACAACAGGCTGATTGAGACAGTCGGCATACCTGTGGAAGACAAAAACAGTAAAGGGTCAGTTCGCCTTACTGCTTGCATCTCATCACAGGTAATATTCATATCTGGTCATTCAAAGACATGAATTTTGTGATTTACATGTTCGTCAGCATATCTTCTTTTATAATTTGGGCAAGTAGTCTTTCTCTACTGACTCTCAAACATTAAGGTTGGCTGCCCACTGCGCTGTTCTTTTTGTGCCACTGGAAAAGGAGGATTTTCTAGGAATCTTCAAAGACATGAAATTGTCGAGCAGGTATTTTGTCTCTTTCAAATGCTGCTTCATGTCCCATTACGAACTGTTACTGTTCTGATATCTTTTTGTTTCCGAGATTTGAAAAAAATGAAATTGTGTCATATAATTAATCCTCCCTGTTGTGATTAGTTGCATCCTATATGCACAGGTATTTGCAATTGAGGAAATTTTCAACCATAGGGTGACAAATGTAGTATTCATGGGAATGGGCGAACCGATGTTGAACATGAAATCAGTGCTTGAAGCGCATCGATGCTTGAACAAGGTTTATTTTAATAGATTCATCTTGTCCTAATACTCTAGGATAATTTTTTGTTTGCTATTTGATTTTTTCCTTAACTTTTCTTCTTTACTTTCTCTTTACCCCGTTACATATATTGCAAGAGGGGACTTGGAAGGGTAAAATTCGATTAGGTTGTTTTAATAGTCCAGACTATTAAGAGAAGTAAATCTGGGAAGCTGGAGAGGACTCCGAGGCCTGCGTCTTCACACTCTAGTAAAAACTTTCATTGAGAGTGAAATATACGGGGGAAGTATCTCTAGAGCACACTGCATTACAAGAATCCTCTCAATTGGTAAAAGTCGTATGTAATTATGAGAAACCTCACGAGAGAACTTTGAGAGGTGAAGAAAAATAACATTCTTCAAGAACTGCCCTGAAAATTTATTCACCTGGCACCCCATGAAACAGTTTTTTACTCCTTTCTAACCAATGCCTCGTAAAAAATTCTAATAGCATTGAAGCACAGGATATTTAATTTGCTTTTGAAAGGGTGTTTGTGCTTCACTTATCTAGAAGCGACCAATCGAAAGAGCTAGATGACACAACAAAAGTATGGATTTTTTGAAGAAGAATTCTTAGATTCAATTGGATTGCAAGATACATGTATTCTATTTGAGTCATCCAGAGACATAAGGAGGCATAGCTTGGCTTTTATCCCGATTATTTACACTGCCCAGGAGGAGAGACCAAGCGTAAACCTATCTCGACTTTTTGTATCCATACTTCCAAAGCTTTTTGTTTGTGCACGTAAGCATAATACTTTCTCTTAAATCATTCCCAAGCAATCCCCTAGAGTTTTGAGGCTCTATCAGTGTCCTGCATGTCCACTTTGAGTTTTAGGTTTCTTATGCCACATTCTTTATAGATTATAAAATTTGATCACATCCAACTGTTGTGGGTGGGAACTTGGGAGGGCTGGCTTTAAAGTTCCACCAGCTTTATTACATGCTATTTTTTACGTTGCTGAGTGTGCAATTTCTCATGAATTTTTTATATTTTTCCAAGGATGTTCAAATTGGACAAAGAATGATTACAATTTCTACTGTGGGCGTTCCTAACACAATTAAAAGGCTGGCGTCTCACAAACTTCAGTCAACATTGGCCGTCAGGTAACATATATTCTGCAGGAAAAGCATTCTTGTTTTTTTTTAAAGAGAGAACTATTGCCAGTGATATTTTCCAAGGGAAAAGTTTGCCTGTTTCCATATGGCATATACTTGCAATAGATAACAATATGTACGTTTTAAAAGTGTTGGATTTTTTTTTCTCCAGTCAATCTTTATTGGCTGGTTATACGTTGTCATCCCTTAATTTTCAATTGGTCGTAGCTGCGATAATTAGAAAATTTTGGCATAGTTTAATGTTATACTCAAAATTTTGTCATCCCAAATCTCTGAGTAGAGAGGTCCATGTATACAGTGATTGATTGCTTTCATGCAGTTCCATTACTGATATCTCTCTGATTCTAACTTTTCTTTTTGATGGTTTATATAAATAGTTTTAGAAATAAAGTTAATTAATAAAGAACACATGCAAAAGAGGGAGAGGAGAAATCCCTCCCAAATGCCCAAGGGCCTACACAAAGCTGTTCCAATTGGTATGAATTATAACCACAGAACGACTATAGAATCATTAAGAAATTATACTAGGCAGACCCGTTCTTGTAGAGTTCTATCTAGCACCTCAAAGTTCTTTCCCCTCCCAATCCGTAAGTTCCAAAGGTTAGATTTGATAGTGTTTATCCACGAAGTGTTAAGTTGCTATGAAGAGATGATTCATGGGCATTTGTAGGACGAGGTCCTTAGATTTTGTCTCTCGTTTTAATCCTACTTTGATTAACTCTTCATTGTAGCTTACATGCACCAAACCAGAAGCTTCGGGAGACTATTGTGCCCAGTGCAAAAGCATATCCTCTAGAAGCAATTATGAAAGATTGTCGTGATTATTTTGTCCAAACTAGTCGGAGAGTATCCTTCGAGTATGCCCTTTTAGGTACTGGAACCACTTCGTTCATTGTGTTCCTCATCGTAGATTCTGGCATCGTACATCTGACAAATTGTCTCCCCCCAATTTTTTGGATGCTTATCATTTGAACAGCTGGAGTGAATGATGCAGTAGAGCATGCTGTAGAACTTGCAAAGCTTCTTCGTGAATGGGGCGGTGGCTATCACGTGAACCTGATACCTTTCAATCCCATAGAAGGCTCCGAGTATCAGCGTCCATACAAGAAAGCAGTATGTTCTCGACCGATGCGCTATTTTCCATCATATATCAATAAGAAAATGTATATATTCATGTCCTCACTGATCCATACTCTTTTCTTCTATTTTCAGGTGATGGCCTTTGTAGCTGCTCTAGAGTCTCACAAAATCACTGTAAGCGTTCGTCAAACCCGAGGCTTGGATGCGAATGCAGCTTGTGGTCAGCTAAGAAACCAATTTCAAAAGAACCCTTTGCTCGCCGACACCGACAGTAGCCAGTCAGAATCAGCTGTAGCTGTTGCATGTTGATGTAAAAGTTCCCAGCCGTTTGCTATGTTGCATACACCCGACCCGATCGTTCTCTATACACCTAAAGGCTGGAAGAACCAATTTTTTTGTGGGGCGAAGGCACCTCAAGGAAAGCTTGATAGAGATGGATATGAAGGATGGAGGCAGGCAGCATATCCAGGTCCGGATGGTGCACTTATGAAGGTAATCTATTAGCGGTAATACCAATGGTGGCTTGGCTTCTAAATCTAAATCAGTAGTCTCTAAGAAAGAGAGCGACAAATCTGAAAGAGGCACATATTTACCTGCTTATCCATTGCCTGGAATTCTGCTTGGTAAATGATTTCATTGCATATTTCCTTTTTGAACTTGTTATTTACTCCCTATTTATTCATAGAATATATTTTGGTTCAATAAGATGTCATTTACTTATAGCTACATTTTGGAAACTGAAACAAGAAAACGAGTGAGCTTTACAATGTCTGAATGATGATGAGATTATTATGTTTTGACATATCGAAAGTAGGCTAAATTTTAACACCCGAGTTGTCCTTTGTTTTAACAAAAAGAAAAAAAAATAATACTCGTTCTTTCAAAATTTATAATATTATCGTTGGCTTAGAATATGAATGAATCTTAGTGATCCAAATTTTGGTTACAAGTGATTTGAAATTTTAAAAGATTTGTATGACAGTTTTAAAATATCGTCGACGAAATATTAAATAAATAATATATATATATATAACCTTCAAAATATTTAAAAATTAATTGATAATTAAATATACATTTAGAATTTTATGCCTATTAAGTTTTGTTTTATATGAATGAAATTTTACTTTCAATTATGTGTTCAGTCCATATATATTTAAACTTTATGATTATTGGATTTTTTTAAAAAATAAGTTAATAAAATTATAAAAATTCATGAGTTTCCAAAAATATTGAATAATTCAATATGTTGTTCTAACATATTTTTTTTTTGAAGCTGAAGGATGTATATATATTTTTAATACAACCAATAACATTTTTTTAGGACAAAACTTTATTGGAAAAAACTCGCATTTGAACGAAATACAGTTATAAAATTCTAAACCCTACCGCAGTAGTTTTCTTGCTCAGGAGTATCAGGAATCAGATCGAGGGAAAATTCTCTCTGCGCATTTTCTTGTCTTCCCGCTCTTTTCTTCAGGTAATTTTACACTTCCGATTTCTGGTTTCACTTTTTTGTAATCGATGTATTGATGAAAACGTATAGTTATTTCTCGATCGAATCCAAACCCGCACGAAAGTCTGCCTATAGTTGTTCATCGCCACTTTCTTTGTTTTGATCATTCGGAATTAGCTGTTTATTTTTACTCTTGTGAGTTATCTGTTTGCGTTTCATCAAGTAAAAATTTGGGAGAACTGAAGAGGAGCCTTTTCGTCGAACCCTTTCGATTCCCTTTTAATTTACTAGGTTACTTTCTTTTGCCCTTTCTCGTGTGGGTTTATGATCTTCAACATATTAATATGCATCTGGACGGGCACTCGAGAGGTTTAACAGTCGAATCGGGAATCCTAAGCCTGTGAAGTGTAGTTTAGGGTTTATCAGTCAGAAGCCCGTTTTCAGTTTAGGATGATGTGTGGGTTTCATTGGATTAACTACCATTCCTAGTTTTATTATTTTTCTATTAGATAGTAATTAGTTTGGATAGATAGGAAGTTCCTACAATATGCATCTTAATTGCAGTCCTCGCCTGATAATTGTTTTGGCCAGGTCGAAACATGAGAAGATACAGTCCACCATATCATAGCCCTCCAAGAAGAGGATATGGTGGTCGTGGAAGAAGCCCCCCAGGAAGGGGTTATGGTGGTGGTGGTGGTGGTGGGTATGGAAGACGAAGGGAACAGCCTCATGGTAGCCTTTTGGTTAGAAATATTCCTATGGATTGCAGGTCAGGATTTGGCCACTCTTTTTCAGCTACCATATTGCTTTGTCCAATTTAGGTTTCAGTTCTACTATTCTAATTTATGAATTTGTTGTTTTCTGTCGTTGCATTTTAAGAACTTGGCTTCTGGTTGTATTTGTACTTTTAGGCCAGAGGAGCTTAGAGCGCCATTTGAGAGGTTTGGACTTGTTCGCGATGTGTATATTCCAAAGGACTATTACACAGGGTAAGTGTCTTGTGTTTATTATTCTTATTTATTTTTCACACCACTCCAACCATGGTATATGATTGGTTTTATTAAGCTGTTATTCAGCCTGTTTCCTGAATGTTTACTTTTATATTTCTTGTGAGTTAGTTTGATAATGACATGTCTTTATATGGTTATTGTCTGGACTTCTGGATTTAATCAAGTCAACCTCAAACAGGGTTCGGTTGGTAATTTGATGTTTACTGGTTAAGCATTAAGCCAAGCCTTTTGCATCAGAAATTAAGCCTGATTTCTTTCTCTTGTTTGATGCTCTCAGCCATGTGTGCTAAGCTTCTTATTTAGACCAATCATGATCATAGTCTAAATATACAGAGCACATGTAAAGCTTTTCTTATTTTCATTTTAAGATTCTATTTTCCGAACAATGTCTAACTTTTTTTTTTTTCTTTCTTTGGTTTTTTATGTCTACATATGTAAGATGAAATAAACTCTTAAGCAAAGTTCGGGGGACCTTTTTCCAACTATTTTTGAACTCGATCAATTCTTGAGGGTGTATACTTGTGCAGTGAGTTCTAATTTGTTAGAGACAATTTCTAGATCATATGGAACATGCGGTTGAGTTTGATAGTTAGGGGCTGAAGAGGATTAAAAATGTCAAATGAAATTTCACCGGACCATATTTTTCTGGATAGATCTTATTCCCATTCCATAGTGTGTTAAAATTTGAACTGCTTTGTCAGGGGGCATATTGGTTTGAACTTTGAAGTTAAAACAAGCCCAAGCCCCTATAAATGAGGGTCTACTACTTTTCTCTGCCTAACATATAGCTCATCAAGAATGTAAGGTATAATATTGAAATGAGGGTGTCTCTCGCTGAGGAAATATTAGATTATGACACCCATCATTAGAAGTTGATGAGGAGGATGGTAGATTCTTGAGCAATTGAAGCCAACAAGGTGAAGGTTTTACGGTTGTGGAATGTTTGTTGAAGTGCTTCATGTTCCAAGTGTTTGAAGAATTTTCTACTCATGAATTGGTAGTTTCAAGTACTTGTATCAAGAAATGTGAATTTGATGAGGAAGAAGGTAGCCTATTGAGCAATTGAAGCCTACAAGGTGAAGGTTTAAGGTTGTGAATTGTTTGTTCAAGTGCTTCAAGTGTTCCGAGTATGTGAAGAATCTTCAACCCATGAATTGTTGGTTACTTATATCAAGAAATTTGAAGATTTTTCAAGTCAAGTTACATTGAATTGAAGTGCTTATATAGTTACAAGAATATGAAGATTTTTCAAGTCACTTGCCTCTTTCATGCTTGATTGTAAAGATAAGGTTAGCTACTGAACTTTGACATTAGCTGTGCTTTATATAACTCCAGCCTCAGCTTTGAAGAAAGCAGTCTGAAGTTAATATTGGAAATGAAAAGAAAGCTATTTAGTTTGTGGCATCCCGAATCCTTTTAGCGTTTATAAAGTATATTAATGTAACATTCTATCTAGTGACCTAATATTTTTATCCAGAATGGGTTTCTTACTTTGATCACTTTTTTTTTTTTTTTTGAATTCCTTGTAGTCAGCCTCGAGGATTTGCATTTGTGGAGTTTGTTGATCCTTACGAGGCTTCGGAAGCTCAGTACCATATGAATGGGAAGAAATTTGCTGGTAGGGAGATTGCTGTGGTCCTTGCTGCAGAATCAAGGAAGAGGCCAGAACAGATGCGCCAAAGGAGTAGAAGGTAGTCTGTTTGTTCCCTTGTTCCTCTTTTTCATAATGGTTTCAAGGGACTGCATATTTACAATGCAGACTCCCTTACATCTACTTCCAAGTTTAAGTTGCATGCTTGTTTGCGTGAAGTATATAGATTCTTGTTCATCTGGAAAAAAATCTCACATTTTTCTGCATTGTAACTGACCTGGTAGCAAGCACTCTACCTTATCAGGGGGTGGAAGGCAATTAAAATCTCTTGCTCTTTCCATTCACTGTGTTCAATGGCTAACAGCCTTTTATGATGCTTATTTAGTTGCAAGTTACATGTGTTTTACTGTTCTTTTTTTCCTTTTTGTAGGGGACCATCAGACTATGGTGGACGCCGTTCTTATTATGGTATGGGTACAAGTAATCTCTTTTCAAATTTTATGCACTTTTTATATAATCTTTATAGTTGAGTCAAAACCCCAACACAAAAAGTAAGAATATCTCTTATATTCAAATTCAATCTAGCTTATTATAGCTCTAAGCCTAAGTTAGGTGGTCTTTATAATATCCCTCAAATGGGTTTCAATTTGTTCCTCCTCTGAACATTTATGTGTTCGTGGAATTTAGGTTGCAATTTGTTCCTAAATTTCAAGCACATACTAAAGTTTGGAATCAAATCAATCATTAACTGTTTTACTAGACAAAATAAGTCCATGTTGGACTACTGTATTCAATGTTCAACTTGGTTTCAGATAGTAATTGATCACTTCAATAATTTTTTGGACAATATAGGGCGTTCTAGATCTCGTTCAGTATCCAGATCACGCTCCCCCCGTCATCCTTCAGGTTCAAGAAGTAGACACCGATCAAGGTAATCTATTTAAAACACATGGCTCATGTTTTGTGAATGCTTTAGGTAGTAGTAAATATGCCACATGGAATTGTCAGATCCTATTCTCCTGCTCCAAGATGGCGAGGCGACTATTCTGTTTCCCCTAGTAGAAGGCATGCAGATTACCCCAGATCGCCAAGAGGTGCTGCTCGTGAGCGAGATGGTGAGAGGAATCGACAAGTATATTCTCCAGGTTATGATAATGCTGATGGTCCTGATGTCGATGGGAATGGAAATGGATATCATGAGTAAGTTGAATGGTTTATTGATAACGTTAGTCTTATGGTTGAGAATGCTCTCTTTCATTTTGTTTAATCTTAAGCTTATCATCTTTGTTTACTAAGCTTGTTTAGAAATGTGTTCTGTTGTGTCGTATTTTTATTCGTCAATCCCTTTTCTCTGCTTTAGCAAGCCTGCATTTGAAGGGGAGGATGCACGAGCTAATTGGAGGCCTTCTCCTGATAGAACATCAAGATCACCTTCGGGGTCTCGATCCCGCTCTGCTGATGCGTCCCCAAGACACGGTAGATGATGTGAAACTATGGTTTCTAAAATCTAACATTTGTTACTCTGAAGTTAGTATCCACTATCCGTTTTAAGATTGTATTTTGTATGATGTTGTTAGCGATCGGATTTTCCAGACAGGCAAATTGGTTTGCTCATATTTGAAGCTTAAAATTATTATGGTAGGCCACCAAACCTCTTGCTACTTTTCTTGATTGTCAATGCTCTTCTTCCTCATATATCTATCTCATTTAGCATCATCGACGATACTGTCACCCTTCTCATTCATCTCTTTGTTCTTCACTAGCAATTTAACTCCATTATGTTTGGTGGAGACAGTTTTGAAATATTTCACATTTCAGTAATAGTTTTGAAATATTAGAAATAATATAGCAACTTCAGAAGAAGAATAGAATTATTTTTTAATGCTCATGTATTTAAATGGTGTTGTCGAAGGAGATAGGAGAATGTAATGAAATTTTATTACCTCCTTTCTCTCTCTTTTTTTTCTCATATATATATATAAATTAAATTAAAATTTAGTGTGTAGTTAATTCCTTATGGATTCTACAAATTTGAAAATGGAAAGATGATTAAAGTTTGTCCCTTAAATTAACAAACTTACCAAATTCAAATATTTGTCCTAATTTATATTTGAATTGAGGGCGAATCCTTCCATTACTCTTATTTCCATTTGAAAATTAGGATTACCAAAAATATAATTGTTTCGTTTTTCTCTATTTGATTTTCTTAAAATCAATTTTAAAAAATAAAATATTATTTAAAAAACAGGTTCTATAACTATTTAGTTTTTAGTTTTTAGTTTTAGAAATAAATAGTAACTCAAAGCATTATGACGGTTAAGTTTGAATCTCTTCGCAGTAAAACAATTTAATAATTAATATATATATATTAAAGTATGACCAATAAATCTCCCCTTGTAATTAGATTATCCAATTTTTTTTATTGAAATAATTGGTGAATTGTAAAAGAGAAAACAAAAAAGAAAAAGGAAAATCTTGTAAATTTTACATTCGGCCACCGCTAGAAAATAGGAGGTGGGACCCACACCCACGCATTATGGAAGAAGACTAAAATTTTAATAATAATAATAATAATAAAAACTCAACGGCACGCCGAAGAAGAAAATAAATTGTGAAATAAAATTAACAAAAATAAAATAAAGAAAGTGGAATAAAAGGCGCAGCTGGGTCGTTCGGTCTGAAGCGAACGCAGTATCGCTTTTCGCCGATTTCAGGGTTTCCAATTTCTTCGCCATTTCGGTATGTGCATGCTCTGTATTATTACTCCATTTCTAATCCTACAATTTTTTATTTTTTATTTTATCATTGTTTCTGTTCTTCGTTCTTTGTCTCGATCTGATTTGTTTCATAACTGTCTTGTGGAAGCTGCAGATGTATGTCATTGGGTATAAAGTCTGAGAAATATCGATTTGGAACAGTTTTCTTTTTGTCCTACTTTGATTTGGGAGTTTTGATCGGTAAGAATGGGATTGTTTAGAGCTGGTTCTGCCTTGGCAAAGATTGCCATTAGGAGAACTTTGGCACATGGGGGAGGATCATATGCTGCGAGATCACGTATTGTTTCCTCTCAGAATCGATATTTTCACACTACGGTTTTTAAGTCTAAAGCACAATCTGCACCAGTGCCTCGCCCTGTGCCTCTTTCGAAGCTAACTGATAGCTTCCTGGATGGGACGAGCAGTGTGTATTTGGAGGAGCTTCAAAGGGCTTGGGAGGCTGATCCCAACAGTGTTGATGAGTCCTGGGATAATTTCTTTAGGAATTTCGTGGGTCAGGCTGCAACGTCTCCTGGTATTTCAGGCCAAACAATTCAAGAGAGCATGCGTTTGTTGTTGCTTGTCAGGGCTTACCAGGTTAATGGTCATATGAAAGCCAAGTTGGATCCATTGAATTTGGAAGAAAGAGAAATCCCAGATGATCTGGACCCTGCCTTCTATGGATTTACCGGTGCTGATCTTGATAGGGAGTTCTTCCTTGGCGTGTGGAGGATGGCTGGATTTTTATCAGAAAATCGTCCAGTGCAGACTCTCAGGTCAATATTGACCCGCCTTGAGCAAGCATACTGTGGGAGTGTGGGATATGAATATATGCACATCGCAGATCGTAATAAATGTAACTGGTTGAGAGACAAGATTGAGACCCCAACACCAATGCAGTACAATCGACAGCGCCGAGAGGTGATTCTTGATCGTCTTATATGGAGCACACAGTTTGAAAACTTCTTAGCCACTAAGTGGACTACAGCAAAAAGATTTGGGCTTGAAGGTGGCGAGACTTTGATTCCAGGGATGAAGGAGATGTTTGATAGGGCTGCAGATCTTGGAGTTGAGAGCATTGTTATTGGAATGCCTCACCGAGGAAGACTAAATGTTTTGGGTAATGTTGTTCGGAAGCCTCTGAGGCAGATCTTTAGCGAGTTTAGTGGTGGTACAAAGCCTGTGGATGAAGTTGGACTTTACACAGGAACTGGTGATGTCAAATATCACCTGGGTACTTCCTATGATCGACCAACTAGAGGTGGAAAACATATTCATCTTTCTTTGGTTGCAAATCCGAGTCACTTGGAAGCTGTTGATCCAGTTGTCGTTGGGAAAACTAGAGCAAAGCAATATTACTCCAATGACACTGAAAGGATCAAGAATATGGGCATTTTGATTCATGGTGATGGTAGCTTTGCTGGACAAGGTGTAGTGTATGAAACTCTACATCTTAGTGCTCTTCCCAACTACACCACTGGAGGAACGATCCACATTGTTGTGAATAATCAAGTTGCTTTTACTACCGATCCTAGGGCAGGAAGATCATCACAATATTGCACTGATGTTGCCAAAGCTTTGGATGCCCCCATTTTTCATGTAAATGGTGATGACATGGAAGCTGTTGTCCATGTTTGTGAGCTTGCTGCAGAGTGGCGCCAAACCTTTCATTCAGATGTTGTTGTTGATTTGGTTTGCTATCGTCGGTTTGGACACAATGAGATTGATGAGCCATCCTTCACACAACCTAAAATGTATCAGGTTTGTACTTCCATTTTTTAATAATGATTTTGGATATGAATATTGTGGATTTTTCTTCTTTCTCCAGCTTCAGTTAGTTAGACTAATTCTCAAAACTGTATTGATGTTTCTTTCCAACTTGTTTCATCATGCTTGGCTCATGTATTCATGTTATTAGCCCATATACTCTTAGTATCTGTTACTGACCACTGAACTGATTGAGAACAGGTTATAAGGAATCATCCTTCATCTCTTGATATCTACCAGAAAAAACTTTTAGAATCTGGGCAGGTGAGCCAGGAGGATATCAATCAAATACGTGATAAGGTTAATAAAATCCTTAATGAAGAATTTTTGGCGAGCAAAGATTACGTCCCGAAAAGAAGAGACTGGCTTTCAGCATATTGGTCTGGTTTCAAGTCACCCGAACAGCTCTCAAGAGTTCGGAACACTGGGTATGGTAAATTTTATTATCTGATTTTTTCTTCTATTACTACTTCATATGTGATACTTTAGCAATGGAATTTATACTTTGATCAATTCTGCAGAGTTAAACCAGAGATACTAAAGAATGTTGGAAAAGCTATTACTGTATTTCCAGATAATTTCAAGCCTCACAGAGCAGTCAAAAAAGTTTACGAACAAAGAGCACAGATGATTGAAACAGGAGAAGGCATTGACTGGGCACTTGGTGAAGCCCTTGCTTTTGCCACTTTGCTTGTGGAAGGCAATCACGTCAGATTGAGTGGCCAAGATGTTGAGAGAGGCACCTTTAGTCATCGGCATTCTGTTGTGCATGATCAAGAAACAGGGGCTATCTACTGTCCTTTGGACCATGTTATCATGAATCAGAATGAGGAGATGTTCACCGTAAGCAACAGGTAAAGTTGATTATAATCCCTTTTTGCCTATGTATTCCAACAAGTTTCCTTTTGGTAGTTTGTATAGAATAGTTATTAGGGCTACCTGCCTATGTTAGAGTTGTTACCCAATGAGATGAGTAATCTGCATCTTCAAGTTCTGCATGAAGAATAGTGGAAGCATATTAGTTTGGGTTTGATCCAGATGACTCTCTTGATATCATGCCGCAGTGCTGGTGTTGTTAATTTGTCAGTGTATCACCTGTTTACTCTGATGTGAGCTTTTTAATCGAGGGAATCTGAGTATTGAACATCTTTTTTGAGTTGTACAACGTACTTTATTGAAGTAGTTGCTCTTACAAGCTCTCTTTTTTCTTGTCCAACAGCTCTCTTTCAGAGTTTGGAGTTCTTGGATTTGAGTTGGGTTACTCGATGGAAAATCCTAATTCATTGGTAATCTGGGAAGCTCAATTTGGTGATTTTTCAAATGGCGCTCAAGTTATCTTTGATCAATTCTTGAGCAGTGGTGAAGCGAAGTGGCTGCGGCAGACAGGGCTTGTTTTGCTGCTTCCCCATGGCTATGATGGTCAGGGCCCTGAACATTCGAGTGCAAGGATGGAGCGTTTCCTTCAGGTATCCATCGACGACCTTCTTCGTCTTACTCCTTTTTTGTTGAAAAAGAAGAAATTTTTTTTTGTTGTTACTCTTCTGTTTTCAGTGTCTTTCCTAAGGCTTGGCCTGATGCTCTCTTTTTTAATGTCTAAGTCAGTCATTTCTCCCTGCTTGATTGGTTTTTTTTGATGGACACATGTGAGACGTAAGGTTCTCACTGCAAGAAGCTAGTTTAGAGAAATGTTGAAACATTTTATTTCTATCTTGTTATATATTGTGCAGTATTTTTTAAAGAACAAGCGCAGTGCCATCTCGGGCTCAAGGGTGAAGTGCATAGAAAATCAAAGGTTTTCTTGTTAGTGTACAAAAGTTAATTTATTGAAGAGAAATTGTAGTATCACAAGTCATTAGATAATGGGAAATTTTAAATGAGAGATTTTGTAGGAGATAGTATAGATAAATGTTTCTTAGTTCCGTTTAGAAAAAAAGTGGCGCTGCTCACAATAGTGAGGTTCATCTTTAAGTAGTTAAGACTTGGCAACATGAACTTGAAATTGTGAGGTTTTTTGTAAAGAAATTATATTCCTGTTTAGATTTTAAAAAGTTCCATGACTATAATAAATAGTTTTGAGGAGCTTGACGTGACACTGCTTTGTGTAATTAATTTTGGTAGCTGTGGATTAGAACTTAACAAACTACCATTGAAGAAAAATGTGCCTGTATGTATTTCGCCCTTCTAAGCTTTTTCTGCCAGGATGTCAGGAACTTCATACTTGCAGTAGCTGGTTTTGCTCAACTATGATTAACTGTAGTTGGAATCTTGGATGAGAATGTTTGTACTGGTTGTAAAGTAGTACAATTCAGTTGGGATTCTTGAATAATATAAATATTCATAATTTATGGCAGATGAGTGACGACAACCCTTTTGTTATTCCGGAGATGGATTCTACCCTTAGAAAGCAAATTCAGGAATGCAACTTGCAAGTTGTGAATGTTACCACTCCCGCCAACTATTTCCATGTTCTGCGGAGACAGGTCAGTGCACGTTTTTGGTTGATGATTTTAGTTGCTTTTATTATTATTGTTATTTTAACACAAAATAAGAAAATTTTAAGATGAAGAATAAGAGGCGGATGGAGGCATCCTTGAACTAAAAAAATATTAGAAACATCCCCATTTTTCTATATGGAGCAAAAATGATAATAGAATCTTAAGATTAACATTCTTTGACCAGAGCCTCTACCTAGGCCTTCCATTTACCAAAATAGAGAAATTCACAAGCTGAAAACAGCTTCTGACTCGAGTTCTCCAAACTTTCTTTCCAAACGACCTTATTAAGAAAGTACCGACCCACTTCTCTTTGAATGTTTGGAGACTTACGGACAGACCAGGTCAAGAACCCTCCTAGAAATGAAAATTGGATCCATCTAACAAACTTTCAAACAAAAAAAATGAAATCTTTCGAGAAACTACATTTTTTATTAAAGAAACCAAAGAGGATCATAATGGGAGAAACTCGACAAGTGCTTGTTTGTTACTGAGGTGAATTTGGTTCTACAGTAAGATCTGCAATTCTCAAGCCCTCAAAATAATTTGATTTTGGAACTGCTTTCCAATCAATTTTAACGTCCTTAATATCCTATTTTTTCTCTTGTATCTATTTCATCTGCAGATACACAGGGAGTTCCGTAAGCCCCTAGTTGTGATGGCTCCTAAGAATCTGCTTAGACACAAGGAGTGTAAATCTAATTTGTCCGAGTTTGATGATGTCCAAGGTCATCCAGGCTTTGACAAGCAGGGAACCAGATTTAAGCGCCTTATAAAGGACCAGAACAATCACTCTGATCATGAAGAGGGTATTAGACGGCTAATTCTTTGCTCTGGAAAGGTTAGTATCCATTATTCCTTTTCTGGTACTCAATTTTCTCTAAATTCATCAAGCCTGGAATAATTTTTTTCCTTCCTGGAATTTCTTGGATAAATGAGTTACCGTTTGCCTTTGTTATGTAGTTCAGATTTGGTTATATATTTCATATTCATTATTGACTGGTCAATGTAATCTTTCCATTCATTCCCCAGAAATTGGGTTTGTGTTCACTTCCAAGGTTTTATTAATTGCTGAAATATTGTATGCTTGCATTATTTCCAGATTTACTATGAGCTTGATGATGAGCGAACCAAGACAGACGGAAAGGACGTTGCAATATGTAGGGTGGAACAACTTTGCCCCTTTCCTTATGACCTCATCCAGCGAGAGCTGAAGCGATATCCAAGTATGTAATTCAATTATTCAAATGTTCGTAACAACATGATACCACATTGTTCTAGGCTTCTACCAAAACTTCTTATAAGAAAATTTCCCATAATCTTCTCTTTTCTTTTCCCTTTACTTTTGAGACCAGAAATAACGTGTTCTTTTTGCTTTTCAAGATGCCGAGGTCGTTTGGTGCCAGGAGGAACCAATGAATATGGGTGCATTCACCTACATTTCTCCTCGTCTTGCCACAGCCATGAGGGCTCTTGGAAGAGGCACGTCAGAAGATATTAAGTACGTCGGTCGGGCTCCATCAGCTTCTACTGCTACTGGATTCTATTCAGTTCATGTCAAGGAACAAACCGAGCTTGTGAAGAAAGCATTGCAGCCTGAGGTTATCAAGAACGTCTTCTGAGGCTCTGAGGTTCACAGAGCGTAAGTGGTCTGAATACGCACTCCCTTAATTTTTGCATGCAATGTGATGCGAGCTTCATCCACTAAGACCAATTTTGAACTGAGATTTTCTTTTTGATGTTGATAATTGGTACGCCAATGATAGTTTTTTGTGGTTTGATGTATACGGCGTTCAATAATTTCAGATCTGTGAGCAGTTGAGCTCATGGACGATATGATCTCAAATCTTGATCTCCAAAGTCTTTCAAATATTAATTTGATTGCCTTGTGTCTATGAAATGAAATTCTTCTTATTCTCATTTACTTTGTTGAACGTTGAATGGGTATGTTTGGGAAGGAAAATTTGGTGGCTATTAAACCCGTGTATCATCCTTCTTTTAATATTTGGATCGACATTTACCATGTCAATTCAAGTATAAGGAAATAAATAAGACATGAATTGACATCTTAAAGGTCGATGGACTGTGCAGTAATGAATTGACATCTTAAAGGTCGATGGACTGTGTAGTAATAAATTATTTTGTAGTCGTAATGCATGATTGGAGGAAAAAGGAGGAACATCATCTTCATATATCTTATGTTTTTTTTTTAAGTGATATTGTTTGACCACTTTTTAAATAAGGTGATTTCAGGTATAGTGGAAAAACCAATTATTAAGATAAGAATCTGTTTTTTTTTTCTCCTTTCTTTTAAAAGGAAACTCCTCGAATACACAACAATATCTATTGAAAAGTAATGCTGAGACACACCACTTCAGCTGCCCACTCAATTTCAAACAATTACTCAATCCTAATTTACGGATTTTGCCATCTATTTTTAATTTTAAGATTTCTTAACGTTTCATAGAATTAAAATATATGAACGACTCGTTTACAAGGAGCCTATAAACTTCCAAATAGAATACAAATGAAATCAATAGAAACATAGGATCACTTGCACAAAAACAAGTCCAACCGTTGAGAGACTGATATAAATCTTCAATTTCTTAAGCAAATGAACAAATGGGTAATGACTTAGTATGAAGTGTCGTAGTAGAATTGGATATAGTTTTGAAAATGGTGAAGGGTTGTGATTAGTGAAATGGATAGCATTTGGGAACAAAAATAGAATTATTTATTTTGCTTTGTTTTTGTTTTTGGTATACTAATCTTGAACAACCATAGGTTTAATTATGCACAAAATCCCCACTTTAAGGCTACAAAATACAGCTTCTCTAACAAATTATTGAACCAAAAAGTTAAAATGATGATATGAAGGAGGTGTCATAATCTATATTAAAGTAATCTCAACTTTTCTCTCCTTTTCATCTTGTCTCGCTTTACAAAGTATTCATAATTTTAATTACATTATTCGGACCATCGTTTTTATTATGAATAAAAGTATGAAATCTCATATCGATTAGAGAGAGGAACGAAACATTTATTATAAAGGTGTAGAAGATGCGTTTTAAAATCGTGAGATTGACGACTATATGTAATAGATTAAAGCAGACAATATCTAATAGTGATGGATTTAGGATGTTTTCCTTAATTCAAACCGTGTATATTTAAAATTGCTTTGTTTAAAATATTAAAATTTTTGTAATGCTCATTGAATTGTGTATCTCCTTTAAATTGGATTTGACTCAAAATTTTGGATTTATTCAATTATATGAGTTTAGTTGATCCATGAATGCTCCAACTTTTTTTTTTCAAAGAAGAAATAGAAGTGATGGTAACATTTGGAAAATGAGCTCTCGAGCCTCGGGCCGAGTTGCGAGATAAGCTATTTGTATAGAAAATAGGTTTAAGAACGTTTACGAATAAGACGTATGATAAAGTCAAATAATTTTTCATGAAGAGGTTTTATTATAGCATTTGGGTTCAATCCCAAATTTATTGAGCTTATCATATGGTATGTCTCTATTGTTTCGTTTTCCTTCATCATTAATAAGAACCGAAAAGGAGAGGCCAAGCCTTCTCAAAGTTTACGTCACGAGATCCTCTTTCCCCTAATTTGTTTTACGATTCATTCAAATATGTTCAATTTTATATCTAATAGGTCCACGATCGGATATGCACCTCGGTAAGCACAAAAACGAAAGAAAAGACTAAATGGGTGGCACTTCACTTTACACATATGGAGACCATCTTCTTTTGAAGCTGTGTTTATGTGGGAAAGCATTAACCAATCCCCATCTCTTCTCTGTTGAGTTCATGCATGAAAAAGGGTTCTATAAAACCACATTACATTTGAGGCCTTCATGGGATTGTTTATTCATAAGAGAAATGAAGAGGTTTGTAGGGTTTTTGCATCCCTCAAATTCAAAGCCATATTTGGGAGTGGTTTTTGTGCAGCTTGGCTATGCTGGAATGACCATTCTTGCTAAGACAGCTTTGGACAAAGGGATGAGCCAATATGTTTTTGTGGCTTATCGTCAAATTGTTGCTACCATTGTCTTTGTTCCTTTTGCTATCATCTTTGACAGGTTCTTTTATCCCTTCTTCCTCTCGAGTTTCTACGTTTGAACCAACGAACCAACAATGTGGAATAATTATTGTCTTTGTTGTTGTCTTGATTTCGACAAGTTAAAAAGGGTTTTTGTTTGTTTAAATGATTCTTCAATGTATGGATCGAGTTTTACGAGTCAAAGCTAATTTAATCGTCATAAAAAGTCAACAAAACAATATTGAATTGAGTTTTTAGTTTTGTATGCAGGAAAGTGAGGACAAAAATGACGTTTTCGTTGTTCTTCAAGATTGTGATGCTCGGTTTATTAGAGTAAGAAAGCTGCGACGATTTTATTTCGTTACGATTAATATTAAATTCAATCTTTGATTCAAAATATGGAACGTAAATTTAATCCACGATTAATGGCAGGCCGGTAGTGGATCAGAACTTGTTCTATGCTGGTATGAAGCTCACAACAGCAACCTTTGCAGCTGCGTTGTGCAATGTTCTTCCAGCTTTTGCGTTCCTCATGGCTTGGGCTTGCAGGTAGGTACCTTCAATTCATTCGTATACAACGTAAAAGCTTTTGATTTTCACAAAAATGTATGTTTAAAGTGAATGAAATTTTATAGTGGGTTCAAATCCCAAGGCTATCAAACAAAAAACTTTTTAAAAGAAAAGAAATGATTGAGAGTAGAATCAAGCAACCCTAGTAGTTGCTTTAAAACCTTCCATCAAATTGTAATCTTTGTTCCCCACACCTTTTAACCCCAAGAAAAAGAAACATGAATCAAGAAAAATGTGTGACATTCTTCGTGAGAGTAATAGTTCATGCACACCGCTAGTAGATATTGTCTTTTTTGGACTTTTCATTTCGAACTTCCCTTCAAGATTTTTAAAACATGTATGTTAGGAAGAGATTTTCATACCCTTATAAGAAATGTTTCGTTTTTCTCTTCAACCGATGTGTGATCTCACCATCCACCCCCTTCGAGGCCAGCGTCCTCACTAGCACTTGTACCCTTCTTCAATCGACGTGGGTCTCCTCAATCTACCTCCCTTTGGAACCCAACGTCCTCGCTGACACTCGTATCCTTCTTCAATCGATGTGGGTCCCCTCAATCCACCTCCCCTTGGGACCCAACGTCTTCGCTGGCACTCGTACCATTCTTCAATCGATGTGGGTCTCCTCAATCCACCTCCCTTTGGGATCCAACGTCCTCGTTGGCACTCATACCCTTCTTCAATTGATGTGGGTCTCCTCAATCCACCTCCCCTTGGGACCCAACGTCCTTCTTGGCACACCGCCTCGTGTCCACCCCATTTCAGGGCTCAACCTCCTCATTTGTACATCGCCGAGTATCTGGCTTTAATACCATTTATAACATCCTAAGCCCTTAGTAAACGTGTTTTAAAAATCTTGTGGGGAAGCTCGAAATGGAAAGTCTAAAAAAGACAATATCTACTAGGGGTGGACATAAACGGTAATGAATGGGAAAAAGCTGAAACACGAGCTTAGAGAACATGAATGAAGAGAAAAAATGATGGTAACCAAGAGTTTGAATGAAAGACATATGAATATTTGTATGGCAGGCTTGAGAAAGTGAACATTTTGAAAAGGGGAAGCCAAGCAAAAATCATAGGAACCATAGTGACAGTAGGAGGAGCCATGATTATGACCTTCATAACAGGACCCATGTTGAATCTGCCATGGACAAAGCCCTACCACCCCTCTGCTTCTTCTTCTTCTTCTTCTTCAGCTGCTTCTACAAATCACCAAAGCCCAATCAAGGGCTCCCTCATGATTGCCATTGGCTGCATTAGCTGGTCAGCCTTCATCATTCTTCAAGCAATTACATTGAAATGGTACCCAGCCGAGCTGTCGCTTACAGCATTGATATGCTTGGTGGGCAGCATTGGAGACACAGGGGTGGCTTTGGTGATGGAGAGGGGGAGCCCTTCAGCTTGGGCTTTGCACTTAGACACACAGCTTCTGGCTGTGGTTTATGGTGTAAGTAAAGTAAAGTAAAGTAAAGTGAAGTAATGTAATGTATGTTTGTAAGTGCACTTAAAATTAGTGCTTAAAAGTGTTTTGATGCAGGGAGTAATGTGCTCAGGAATAGCTTATTACATTCAAGGAGTGGTGATGCAAACAAAAGGGCCTGTTTTTGTGAGTGCATTCAACCCTCTGAGCTTGATTCTTGTAGCAATCATGAGCTCCTTCATCTTGTGTGAGATCATGTTCCTGGGCAGGCAAGAACAGAGTCCATTGTTCCAAAATTATCCATTTGAGTAGCCATATGGGTAACCTGGTTAGTGACATTTTGACAGGATTATTGGAGCAGTGGCCATAATGATTGGGTTGTACATGGTTTTGTGGGGCAAAGCCAAAGATCAGGCTTCAGCTAAGATGACATGTTGTGAGCAGCAACAAATGGGTGGATCAAGTCAAGAGTTCGTGGGGATTGATGTTGGCAAAGAGGGAAGTAATTGATGAAGGCTGTTGGATTTGTACGAGGTTTTGTTACATTTCTGTCTTTTGTTGGAACCAAAATGTAAGATGGAAGGAAAAGCATAAGGCTTTCTTGGCAATGCACGCTGCTGATCTAGTTTAGCTTTAAAAATATTTACAATAAAGGAAATCTTACACCCGATTTCGAACTATATATATACGATATCTGTGAAGATCCTACGTTGGTTAAAGGGTAGAACAAAGCATTTCTTATAAGGTTGTAAAAACGCCTCCTAACATATACGTTTCAAAACCGTGAGATTAACGTTGATACGTAACAAGCCAAAGTGAACAATATCTGCTAGCGGTGAGTTTAAACTATTACAAATGCTATCATAGTCAGACACTGAACGGTGTGCCAATGAGAACGCCAGCCCCCAAGGGGGTGGATTGTGAGATCCCACGTTAGTTATAGAGAGGGTGTGAAAACCTCTCTTTAGTAGACGCGTTTTAAAATCATGAGTTTGACGGCGATACGTAACGAGCCAAAGCGAACAATATATGCTATCGGTGGGCTTGGATTGTTACAATATCATAGTCACAAATGTCACTTCTGTGCGACAATGTTTTTCTCTTTCATCTCTTAAAGTGTGCTATCTTAAAACGGAAAAGTCTCATTAGGGTTCTGAATAGTACATGGAATAAGTACAAATATTTGAGAATATTAGAAACACACCATCAGTTTCAACATTAATATAAAATTTAAATGACTCAATTATTCAAGCTCCTCCTATACAATAAATATTAGAATGTTACAACATTAATATAAGGTTTAATTATGGTATGGTGTTAACTAGTTCATGATTGGTATTTGATTGGGAGTTCATGATTGGTTTTGTTGGATCGAAGACTATAACTAGTTTAAGAAAGGCGACAGTAGATTATGACCTCCACAAGCCGATATACAAGATGACTATCTTCAAATGTCATCGATCTAGCTACATAAAGACGGAAACAGACAAGTATCACGATATGATTGAAGAGAATTAAAGTAGGTATAATGATTCTAACTATTATTCTCACTAAAAAAAATGAAAGGTTGCGTGTAGGATTGGAATTTGCGAAGAGTTCATATATTGGATTAATGATTTTTTATCCCAAAATGTAAAAAAGAAAAAGAAAAAGGAAGATGAATATTTATATTTTTTTGTATCTACTTTAAATGATTTGACTCCAAATTTTGGATTTTTTCAATTATGATGAGACTAATATTATGTATGTTCCATAAAGTTTCTAACTTTTTTATTTTTCTTTATAAAGAATGACGTTTGGATAATAAACGTTCAAATTTTTTTTTGACCATCCAACTTTTTTGTTCGAAAAAATTTGTGGAAGGAAATATTTGAACTTTTAACATTTCAAGTTTGATTAAAAACATGTGGTATAAACAATATCTAAAAGATAAACATAAAATATTATAAAATAAAAATTCCTTTTTTTTTTTATGGATCTGATGCCATGTTAGAGGAACACGACTCTTCACGATGGTATGATATTGTCCACTTTGAGCATAAGCTCTTGTGGCTTTGCTTTGGGCTTCCCCAAAAGGCCTCCTAGCAATCGAGTTAGTATTCTTCACCTATAAACTTATGATCATTCCCTAAATTAGTCGATGTGGAACTTTCATCATCCAACATTTTGGACACTATCGTTCACTAATTACTCAACATTTTATATAATAATAATAATAATAATAATAAACACTTTTTTCTTGGTCAAACTTTCTTCCTCCTCCATCCATTTCGAGAGCAAATAAAAAAAATGTTTAAAAATTCTATATTAACTTTTTATAAAGAAAATAAAGCGCGACGTTTTATGTCAGTAGTTAATGGAAAGTGACATGTACTTATGTTAATAATTAATCAAATTTGAAATCTAAATGTCTCAAGATCGACTCTCCAAGTTTGGAGTTCTCAAATTTAGAGATCAAAATGCTACTGACCTCAAATACTAAAAATATTTAAAAATTATATATTTTATGAGTTAAAAACACTCTTATTTTTTAATTAATTAAAATTAAAATTCTTTATAATTATGCACGAAGATTATTAGGGGTTTTTTTCTAAATATTTATTATTATTATTATTTAAAAATTGTCAGTCCCTATTAAATATTTAATAGAAACTGTTAAAATATAATTTTATAATTACGAAGGAAGAGAATTTTAGGTCATCAATTTTAGTTCCAAATTTTTAAATTCAGCATTTTAGTCTTTTAAATTAAAAGCTAATAGGATATTATTATTATTATTATTAAAAATTTTATTTTTAAAAGATATTTCAAAATAAAAATATTTTTAATTATCTTATTTTTTTATTATGGTCTCTCACCTTCAATGAAAATAAAAAATTAATTTGTAACATACTTATACTTTTAATTTTATAATTATTAATAAATAAACTCGATATTTAACAATTTAATTGATGTATAATAAAAATTAAATCAAAATTATAGAACAAAAAAAAATGAATATGAATGACAGGTTAAAGTTTATGAACTCAATTATTAATACAAAATTTAAGGACTAAATTGTAATTTTCATAAGATAAATTTGAGTAAGGTGATACTGACATTTTTTTTTTTTTTTTTGTGTTTCTTTCCGGCTCCTCCCATCCGCCGCCGCCGCCGCCGCCGGCGTCCCATCGGCCTTTATTTTTTCTTGGTGTTTGGTCTCCTTCCCTTTCTTCTTTTCTCTTTTCCCTTTTTCTTCAGGTTTTCAAAAAGGAAAAGGAAAATAACTAAAAGGGCGTTCCTTTGCTGCCTCTCTCTCTCTCTATATATATCTATATATATATATATATAGAGGGAGAAAAAGGAGACAGAAAAAATAATATATATATATATATATATATATATATATATATATATATATTTTTATAATTTTAACGGATTATTTTTTAAATTTTAGGGTTAAATGTTGGTCAAATACAAACCAAAATGGTATTTTTCTCATAAATTAAATTAATTGATGTAAACTAAGTCTATTTATTTCTTTATATTCTAAGCTATATATATATATATATCTATACACACGCACAGAGGGTCAAATTTGTCCAATTTTTTTGGAAGATGGTCGTATTTTTTTAATTATTTAGGACCAAAGGTATTTATTCTTAAACGTTTAGAGGTAAAAAATAAATTATTATTGTGATAGAGGGTCAAATTTGTCCAATTCTTTTAGAAGATGATCGTATGTTTTTTTAATAATATAGGACTAAAGGTATTTATTCTAAAATATTTAAAGTGAAAAAATATTTTTTTTTTTTTAACAGAGTTTATCTTTAGACACAATTTTTAAATAATAATAAGTCTATAGACACCTTTTAAAGCACTCCACGAAAAAATAACTAAATAACAAATGCGCAGTCACCCAAAATAAAGATTTAATTTTTAGAATTTTTGCTTTTTTATTTTTATATTTTTATTAGTCAAATCCTTTTTCTTTAAAATTTTCACGGTTCAAAATTCTTTTATTATGCATCCAATACCATTCTAAATTTCTAAACTTTATTAATCAACTAGGTCACCCTAATGTGTTTTTAATACCCATTTTTAGTTTTTTTTTGAAAAAAGGGCATCCTTTTTCTTTTAGTTTTTTTATTATGCACCTTATGCTTGTCGGTCGCGTGTCATGATCAAGTTTGTTTAAGACGTGTTGTTTATGGCCACATATCAGATGTCTCAGTCATGCTTGTCTAGAACGTGTTGTCCATGGCCACATACCCGTTCCAAACCCTTTTTACATGTTTTCATCTTAGATAGACCTTTACTACTTGATGTTGTATCAATACGAGTGTAAATGACTGCTTACCAAAATCATGTCTACTAAAATGCCTCAAAATGTACTATAGGTAGATATGACTGGTCATCACTTCTTCCTACCGAGGTTATATATTGTCAAACCTATCATTGTTATCTAATCGCTTCCTACCCAGATATGATGTATTTTCTCGCTGAAGTTTTTCAAAAACATTTCTCTCAAACATGACTCGAGGCTCAAGCATACACTAACATTGTTCGCAAAGTCCAAATTTCTCACGATTAACGTATTTACTGGGTTAGAACAAGTGTCGCACAATCGTTGTCCTATTGTCACAAGAGTGCAATTGTGTCACCACATAGTCATATAGCTTAGATTCCATTACCATTTCCAAAATTTAGAAGCTCGAAGTATTCTAGCTACAAAAATACCCAACTTTTACACTAGCTAGATCAGATATTTGTAGATGATTAAGACTATCTTTAAGTAACTTTTTGAGAATAATATAAACGCAACCCTCTTGTTGTTGCGCTTCAACTTCATCCCACTCACAACGTATAAATGAAACAAAGCCAATTTGGTGGCACTTTACTTTACATACGTGGAAACCATCTTCTCTTGTAACCATCAAGTTTGAGTAAGCCAAATTGGTCCCCAAGCTTTGCTTATAAAACCACGTTATCAATTACCCAAACAACACACACGAGAGAGAGGGAAAGAAAGAAATGGAGGGTGTTATGAGGCTTTTGGTGTCTGCAAAGCCATATTTAGGGGTCGTTTTTGTGCAGTTCGGGTCGGCTGGAATGGCGATCATTGCGAAGTCAGCTCTCAACAAAGGGATGAGCCAATATGTGTTTGTGTTCTATCGAATGGCTGTTGCTACTCTCGTCTTTGCTCCTTTTGCCATTGTCTTTGACAGGTCCTTTTGTTCTGTCTCAAACCATAATGTTTCTGACCGATACCTTAACTTCTTCTTAGCCTTATTGGTTGGTTTTGTGTTTTAATGTTATGGTTATAAAAAGTCAACCACTTTGAAGTTTTTAGTCTTTTCATGCAGGAAAGTGAGAACTAAGATGACCCTTCCGTTGTTCTTCAAGATTGTGATGCTCGGTTTATTAGAGTAAGAACGTGCATCGTTCATCACCCTTAATATTAAACTACTACTAATCCTAAAAGCTTAAGTTATTAGTCGACATGAGAATAAAATTATAAAGAATTTAATGAAAAAAGAAAAATTGATCGATAAATTTAATCTTTTATTCATACTCTCGAGCTAAATAAGGGATTTATGAATGATAGGCCGGTGATTGATCTGAACTTGTACTTTACTGGTATGAAGTTCACAACAGCAACCTTTGCAGTCGCCATGTGCAATGTTCTACCAGCTTTTGCTTTCCTCATGGCTTGGGCTTGCAGGTACTTTCAAAGGACTTTAAATCTTTTCCCGTTTCGTTTTCGAGCTTAACATGTAACAAAATTTGAATCTCTGAACTAAGAGTAACATATCTTAATGAGTTGAACAATGCTCAACTTAACAATAATGAGAATAGTTTCGTGCATCTATATGAAAAATTACAATATTCGCTAGCGGTAGACTTTTGACTGTTATAAATGGTATCAAAGTCAGAAATCGAGCTGTGTGCCAGCGCCCCCAATGGGGTAGATTGTGAGATCCCACATTGGTTGGAGAAGGGAACGAAACATTCCTTATAAGGACGTGGAAACCTCTATCGTAGATTGTTTTAAAACCTTGGTTGGAGAAGGGAACGAAACAATTTCTTATAAGGATGTGGAAACCTCTCCCCACTAAACGTGTTTTAAAATCTTGAAGCACAGTGGGCTTGAGAGGAGAATTTCTTATTGGTCAGGTAAGTATGGTTAACATTTTTATATAAATTTTAATAAATACATGATGAATATACATAGTTTTAATAGGATAGGAACTATTTTATGTAAATTATATGATTGAATTACATAATTCAATCTTTGTTCTAAAGAAGATAGGGACCATTTCACAAATATATGACTTTAAAATGGATATCTTTTTCAGTGGGTTCGAATCCCAGACATGTCCAAAAGAACTTTTTAAAAAGAAGAGAAATCATTTGTGAGAATTGAACCAAACAAGCCTAGTAGTTGCTTTAAAGATCCCATCATCAAGAGACCTCTTAACTCCATGAAAGAAAAGCATCAAACTTTTACCTTTTTGAAATTATAGCACTGGAATCATGAGGGTGGGGTTCAAACATTCGACCCACAAAAAAATTTGTGGTCTGTTATTGATGCACTCCAGAGAAAGAGTTTAATGAACATGAATCAAGAACAAATGATGCATAAGATTGATGGAATGAATGAGATATGAATGTTTATAATGGCAGGCTTGAGAAAGTGAATATTTTGAAAAGGGGAAGCCAAGCAAAAATCATAGGAACCATGGTGACAGTAGGAGGAGCCATGATTATGACCTTCATAACAGGACCCATGTTGAATCTGCCATGGACAAAGCCCTACCACCCCTCTGCTTCTTCATCTTCTTCTTCAGCTGGTTCTGCAAATCACCAAAGCGCAATCAAGGGCTCCCTTATGATTGCCATTGGCGACATTTCCTGGTCAGCTTTCATCATTCTTCAGGTAAATAATTAGAGTTCTTCAAAAAGAAACTCTTATTTTGTTATGGAAATTACTAACTCAGATGTTGAATGGTGTTAGATGATTACATTGAAATCGTACCCGGCCGAGCTGTCTCTTACAGCGTTGATTTGCTTGGTGGGTACCATTGGTGGCTGTGGGGTGGCTTTGGTCATGGAGAGGGGGAACCCTTCTGCTTGGGCAGTGCACTTTGATAGACAGCTTCTGGCAGTGGTTTACGCTGTAAGTATCTATGTTTGTTGATTCCATGGGAATGAGAATGAAAAGTTATGTTTTGATGCAGGGAGTAATGTGTTCAGGGGTAACTTATTATATTCAAGGAGTGGTGATGAAAATAAAAGGGCCTGTTTTTGTCACTGCATTCAATCCTCTGAGCTTGATTCTTGTTGCAATCTTGAGCTCCTTCATCTTGTCTGAGATCATGTTCCTGGGAAGGTAAGAAGAAAATTCATTATTCCAAAATTCCATTGAACAAAACTGAAAGAACAATGCAATATAAGAGAATTCATTTCAACTCTTTTGCAGGATTGTTGGAGCAGTGGTGATAATCACAGGGTTGTACCTGGTTTTGTGGGGCAAAAGCAAGGATCAGCTTTTAGTTAAACCAGAATCTGATAAGATATCATCTGGTAAGCAACAAATGATTGCAACAACGGGTGAGGAGGGCTCGGAGTCCTTTCAATCGAGTCAAGAATTCACGGCGCTTGATGTTGGCAAGGAGGACACAAAATGATGACAACTTCTAGTCCTGGTATCTGTTAATATATGAAGCAATTGAATGTGTTTAAAGTACCCTGCATTTTCATTTCCCAAAATGTATTTGTAACTATATAATAATAGTTTCTGTTTTTGTCGGAACCAAAGCTCTGCCACTGGTTTTTGAGCTTCAAAGGGCCAGATGGTTGTTGCATACTATTCTATTGTGCTAAAATGCATCAATACACAAATCTGCCAAGGGATAATATAAGGAACAAAATGCAACATGAAAGCAAAAGCAGAAGGCATTCTCAGCATTGCATTGCACACTTGTGATCAAAATGATGTCTTCATAAGTCGGCAGGTAGCTGACTCGACCGAATCGTGCCTTCACCAATCGCCACTCATCCATATCATCTTTGCTTGCAACTACTGGCTTGTTTACAAATCCATCATGTGATTAGATACCCGGTGGGTATAGCTTTGAGGTCTACAAGTCGTATAATACACGTATCAGCAAAATAAATTAATAAACAAACAAAATAAAACAAGTATGAGAATACATATCATGAATAGATGGAACACCACCAGCATACATATCAAACCTTGGAGCGACAAGTCCACGAGATGTTTCGCACTTGATATCATTTATCCTAGGTCAAATCTGAACAATGCTAAGCACAACCTACCTCAAAATTTAAAAAGGTAAATCCCCATCTCAAGAAGGCATAGTTACTTCATCTTTTCCATAAATACGCTGGAGTTCAAGAGTGGCAGCTTGATAAGATGCTGTGTAGTATGAATGAAAGAAAAAGTGAGAAAATTCAACATAAATCCTTCATATTTTTACTGATGTACTCATGTAAATATTTTGTGGAATGATACGAATCACCTTTCCAAATACGAAAGTTCTTCTGATTAATGGGAGAGCCAGTCACATTGTGAATTGCATCAAATAACATCTCCTGAGGGGTGTTCTTTAGCTCTTGAACAACAGCATAGATAGTTTTACCATTCTCAAAGTAAATGTGGTTATTTGGATGTTTGGTTTTGCAGCCAGCGTGCCTCTCAAACTCATAAGCATTGAGAGCCTGTGCAATGCAACTCAAACTCACTTAGCAACCCTAATAATATAATTAGAGCTGTATGTTCCTTCGTTTAGCAACCCTAATAATATAATTAGAGCTGAATGTTCCTTCGTTGACTTTTACAAAAAAAATGGAATCTTGAACTTCACAAATTACCTTTGAATGATTGCAGTTGTCACAGCTGCATAAGTATCCAGTTCCTTTTATTGTTCCTTTCAGATTTTTCTTCCCAGTATAAATATTTGAAACAGGTGGCAGAAAAGACTAATTAGTTTCATAGCATTCTCCAGATTTTTCAAATTAAAATGAAACTTATGTATAAGAAAAGAATAATTATACCTCCCGTGACCAGGAAACATATTTCACAGGAACCCCATCAAGCATACCAGTTGAGAGTAAGCTTTTAACATTTGAAGGGAAGCTATTGGGTGACACCTTCTTAGTCGTCCTCGGCTCTCTAATCTTGGAACTTGTGTCGATTTTAGCATCAACTTTTACGTTAATGTTCACTTCCACATTGGGATGAACTGAATCTCTCATGGTTGATACTTCTGATGCTTGGGCAGAAGCCTGATTAGCCATTAACAAGTCATAACTGCTAATGATCCCACCAGAAGGATTACCTGTCCCATTCTCATCGTCAAAGCCTCCAAAAGATATGGTATTAGTCTCACCTTTATGATAGTTGTGAGTCATTGACACCGAACCAGAATCAGCTTTGTCAAATTTAGGACCGACATGTACAACGTCCGAGTTTACCTTGTCAAAGGTTGGACCCATGGACAAGTTATCATCATTTCCCTTATTATAGGAGGGCGCCATTGAAATGAAAGTATCACCTGCCTTACTATAGGTTGGCCCCATTGAGATAAAATTTTCATGCCCTTTATTGTAGGAAGCACCAAAAGAAATGATATTACCTTCTGCCTTCTCATAAGATTGACCCATTGAAATAAAAGAGTCATCCCCTTTGTCAAAAGGCTGGCTCATCGATAGGATGTTATTGTCTCCCTTGCTATAGTTAGGACCAATTGTAATAAAATTCTCATCACCCTTGCTGAAAGCATGACCCATGGAAATGAAACTGTCGTCTGTCTTGTGATATGCAGGGCCAACCGAGATGGCATTCTCATCTCGACTGTTATATGTATGGCCCAATGAAATGGCGTGCTCGTGGTTTTTGTTAAATGTTGTACCCATTGAAATTGTACCATTATCACCCCTACTATAGGCATGTCCCAAAGAGGCAGACATGCCAATGTCAGGATCCCTGACTTGATTGACTTTAACTTTTCTAATTCCACCAAAATTTAGGCATGATGAGGAATCCTCAATGGATTGGGACGTGGACAAGCCAACGGATGGGTTGTTTGCAAAATGATTCTCATACTCCTTTCTTCCCATGTCCATATTTGCATTTCCAACAGTGATGCCTCTATCGACCAAGTTGACAGTTCGTACTGGCTCAGAGCCGAAAAGACGATCAGTGAAGTGCCCAGGAACTGACTGAAAACTTGAAGTGTTTTCCCAGGGAGAAACATTCATGTGTGGAACTCCTGGAACAGGTCTAGTATTTACAGTTTCTATTGCTTGCTTCTTGCTACTGAATAGCTCTGGTGCACTGCCATCCATGAACCATTGATGGCCACGTTTGGCTTCGATTCTGGAGGAGCTATCATAGTTCATCTCTCCATCAGTTAAACATCCAGCATCTCTTGGTATCCAAAAGCTTTTATGCTGGAAAGACTGCCAGAAAACAAATACTTGAGAGGCTTTCCCAAATACTTAACCCAAAACAGCCCAAATGAGAAGTTAAAAAAAACAAGTGCAAAAGATAATATGTAAGTTCACAGTTTGCCTTCTAAACAATAAGGGAAAAGACTAAACACTAGAATCACAGTTGTTATTTCTTTTTTCCTTTTTCGGGCACCTGACGTTCTGTCTCTGCAACATATAACCATATTTATAAATTAAGTTAGGCTTTAATCTCTTCGCATTACAGAAAGAAGAAGATACAAGAAAAATGCTTAAAGAAAGGCCTTACAGAACCACATAAATGATTCATGCATTTAAAAATAACTCTATTATATCAGCCAGATGATATTCCAGAACAATGAGGTATGTGAACATAAACACTCATGAGCTTCTTTTCATGAACCCATTTTCAGAAAGATTCCAAATCATGAGAACTGAAAACTAAATGAAAAACATAAAGTACATTTGATCAGAACCAATAAAAACTCTGGCTTAAAGTTGTATCTTACACAAGCAGAAATAATGTAATAATCAGATACAAATTTAAAGGTAAGCTACAAGCTTATCAGATCTGATTACAAAATCCAATGTCATGCTAAAAAAATTGTGATCAATAAAGTGTACAATCATTTACTTCCCTCACTAAATGTCATTTTCCTCAAGTTTAAAATCTTGTCCAGCTATCGCGTTCACAAATAAACCTCTTACTTGATATCTTGGCAAAATAGTATCGGATCGAGCATTATGAAAGTTTAAGCTTCCTTGCATAACTGTTTAATCTCTCTTGCATATCCATACAACTACTAAACAAGTCGACATCCCCGTCAAGATTCTGTTAACTAACATCTCCATCTAAATACTCTTCAAACAAGATAACATATTGAAAGTTGTCATCATCACTTTTGAATAAAATATTGTAGCCATCCATTCATCCAAAATCGATAAACGAAACCGAAATCATACATCTTTCAAACTAATGGAACCATTAAAACTTCCTGGTAAGTTTTTTAGTAAGGGCTTTGAAGTTTGTCGAGGATTGGCCTTGCAGGAAAGTTGTTTGAGAGCCCTTGATTTCAATCAACCAATGCCTAAAATCAATCAAACAACTTCTTACACCGTCTAAATATTGAATGAATCAGAATTCTTTGAAACAAGAGGAATTAATCTGAAGGGTATAACATATTTTCCAATCAGGTGTTCTTCAATTCCACTACTAGTTGAAACAAAAGCTTAAAGTTACGAGAATTGAAAGTATCCAACGCATAATCCGAGGCTTCCATCCTCGTACTCGCAATGATTGACACAGGGTAAACTAACCAACGTTTGGGATATAAAAAACACCATAAGGAAATACTTTAACTAGAGGAAAATATGATGATCTGAGTATGCAAGCACAGATTAACAAATTTCGATGCCCGCATTTTGAGAAAAAAGAAATGGTAGCAAGAAATCAGTATTAGCAAGCACCGATTATCAAGTAGAAAGGGAAAATTAGCCATTTACAATAATAAGTTTACACAAAGCAACATTCATAGGTGGAAGAGTATGCAAAATTCCCGATTCAAACGTACCATTTTTTTCCAAGCAAAAACCCCAAAACTTCAAATTCGCTTCTCCAAGCTCTGAAACTCAACCTCCGCGCGATAACGCCAACTCCTTCCACGCCACACACACTCGAACCCAACTCCACGCCCAGTGTCAGATTTAGACGACGACACAACTCAAGTTACCGATGAAAAACACAACAAAGAACCACGGAAAGCGCAAACCTCAAAGATTTCGAAAATCAATCTGTACACAAACAACCAAAAATCAAAACTCATAGAGCAACCAAAAATCGAACGCCGATCAGAGCTAATCACGATCAAAATAAATTCCGAAACACACAAAAGAAGATTCAGAAATGCACAAGCAATTCAATACCGATCAAAATCAAAGAAACCAACAATGGGAGACTGAAACCTCCGAAATTTCACAACTATCATAGATTCTCAGTGAGCTGACCTTCGCCGGAGAAATTGCCGGGGAGGTTGGAACACGCGATGTTCCTCTGGGTGAGAAGAAATAGAAAGGGACTTCCGAGGGACTACTGGATAGCGACAGAATCTGAGCTTTGGTATTTTTACTATAGCGAATGATCCTATACGACGCGGTTCTACTATATAACTTTACAATCTTGTAATCTACCGTACACGTGTACAGCAGAACCGAATGGCTCTCCATTTCATAAGGCTTACGTACGTTCTGGTAAAATTCGTACGGGAAATCGAGCCTGATACTGTATACCATATTTGAAGGCTCTGTATATGGTAATGTATCATATCGCAGCCCCACGATCTGGCTTCAAAATCAATTTACACGTGGTGCGTTTTAATAGGCTCCCCACTGTACTTTAAGGACGACCAATCTGGTGTATTCGGACACAGTAATAAGGTGTTTCTCACAAACGTGGAACGTAGATATAAGACTTAAGAGGAAATACAACCAGTAAATGAACGCCACGTGTGCAAGTTCACTAATGTTGAGTTTTAGAGAGAATCATGGGAACAAAATTGTCTCTTTAATTTATTTTTGTTAAAAAAGGAAGAAAATGTTTTCTATAGGGTTTTGGATTTCTTTTCCTTATGTTATTACTTGACGCATTCCGAGATTCATAAAGTAGGAGATGGCACGTGCCTTGCATGCCTTGGTTGCCTCAAATATGGAAATTCATGCGCACTAAGTCAACCCAAACATACTTCAATTCATTCCGTTAATTTAATTCGATTGATCAAGACATATTTTTATCAAATATATTTCAAGTTCGAACCCATACTATTAAATTTTAAAAAATAAAATAAAATAATAAAACTTTTATAAATTTACCGAATTTTTAGGAAGTCGGCTCTTATAATTAAATGAATCATAATCCAACGTTCTTACAAAGACATCACTTATTATTAAAGCTAAACAACTCAATCATTTGAAGGTTGTTTGTTCCTTTTCGGCAACAATTTTAAATGCCTTATATCCAAAGCTATTTAGATTCCATTTAATGATTGAGAAAAATAATTTAAAAATCAATTTAGATCGTAAAAGTCAAACTTGACCGCTGATTTTTGTTCTCAATTTTTGACTTTTTAACTAAAAGTTTATACAATCAGTTGAACTATGTTTAAATTGAATAAAAAAACGTGCTTGAATTAACAACATATATCTATATATTAGAAGCTAAGTGAATTGTTGATCTAAATACGTAAAAATGTTGCCACGTAGGAAAGAAAAATTATCACTTTTTAATATTAAAATTTTAAAAATATAATATTGAAATCTGAATTATTCGAAATATTTATGAAACACTATTCCATTTATTAGGATGCTTTACGTTTTTTTAATAAAAAATTATACTGAATTATATTTTTATTTATAAAACATCATTAAATTTATTTGAATTTATGTTATATTTTTATCTATGTTTCACATTGTTTTAAATAGAATCTATATTGAAAAATGAAAATGAATTTTTTTATTATATTAAATATAAAATACTAAATCAGAGAATACATTTTATTAATTTATGATGTCATTAATACCTTTTATTTTCTTCCGTAATAGTAATCCTTCAATTAAAAAAATAAAACAACGAAAGTATGGGCCGAGAAATGCGGCCCAATAAGAGATATCTGAATTGGGCTTATAATAAGCAAGCCCATATCTTTATAACTCCACGCCTTTATATCGAGGGAAATTTTCACATGCCAATTTATTCTCTCATTATCTAATCAAAACGGCCCCTTTATTTATTATTATTATTATTTTATTTTTTACTCGGGTTATTATCTATACCAACAAAATAGGTGATTTAAATCATAAAAAACATACTAATAAGAAACAAACATGTTGGAAAAACACGTGTTTGTTTGTCACATAATCTTCAATATCAAAAGCATTTCAAGACAAATAGATAATGTAATCATATGACAAACAAATGTTAGACCTAAACATATTGTTAGAGAATATTAAGATTAATATGTGTCAAATCCATGTCCAAATCGACAATAAACAAATTTTTATTATACTGTAAAAAAAATTATAAATTTTGAATGGAACATATGATAAATTTTGTTTTATGGTGGTGTGTTTAATACAAAAGTAGTCTATTACAAACCATATATTAAATAAAGTTATAGTCAAAATTGACGTTTTTTTTAAGACGTTTAGTGGTATGTGATAATGAAGCAACAGGGAATGGACATATGAATCTATGTTGTGATCGACAATAACATCTCCGCACCATAAAAGTAATTGATGTACAACATAGCTCAACTCTTATCGTTTTTTTTTTAATAATGCAATACAAGTAAAAGATAATTGATAAAATGTACGATATCTAATCGAGAGGGTTGAATGCAATCGTTTAAGCTATTAAAAATAGGATCGAAGACATTTTTATATACAAATAGAAAATACATATGATATATATATATTTTTAATATTGAAGAAATTATTTAACACAAATATAAAATTCAAAAACTAAGCTCGAGGCAGCCTCCTTCACACGGAGTAGGACCCCTTCGAGTAACCTAACGGTTCAACCACCAATTACAAGATCCGCTTTCAAGGACTCTTCATAATTTGACCCGAGTATGTTGTCATCTTCCTTTGATTGGACACATTCAACCAACAACCTATAAATGCCACATAAAGTGTTTGCATTTATCTCACACATTTCCTATATGAATATTTTATTTATTTATTTATTTTTAAAATATTAGACTTAAAAAAAATCGCTAATACGCACATCTTTCTATATAAGCTCTCTTTTGTCAATTTCCAAAATTGACATTAATAATTAAAAAAAAAAAAGAAATTAAATATTTGAGATTGAAAGAAGAGGAAGTTTCCTAGAAATTATGCCTTGCCAATTGGCATTTGCCACGTGGTGTTCTGCACACGCCCCCACGTCACTATGTTGACTTGGATAGACCAGTCATCGGAAAACCGTACACGTAAGCATTAACTTTTAAAAGAAAAATACGGATGGTCCCCACTTATGTAATTTTTGAAATATTTTATTTAATTTTTTTGGTTGGCGGCTGGCGCGCCATTAGTGGCTAAGTACAAGTTGTAACGGTCAACCCTTCATTAAACTCCGCGTTTTACTTGCCGTCTTCACCTCTTTTGTTCATTGTAAATTCTCTTTGTTTTAATTATGACCAAATCAGTTCTTTCTTTCTTTTTTTTTTTTAGAAAAGGTTAAATTAATAATAAAACTTCCTATTTAATAATTAAAGAGGATAAATGAACTATCAATGAATTTCATGAAGTTCGAAGATTAATGTAAATTATGTGTTGTTTGAATTTAATAAACAAAAAGAGTTACGTGTAGAAATTTAATCAATATATGTTCGTTGCCAAATTTAAAAACAAAAATTGGATTTTAAAAAAAAATCAGTTATTTTTACCATTTTGAAGAATATACATAATGAAAATTAAATTTTAGAGTGTTATTCAACATCAATTATTAATTTTTTTTTAATAATGTATAAAAAAAATAAAAATCACATCGTTATTAAATGAATGCTTAATAGTAACGTTTTTTTTTTAATTTAATTTAATTAAATGTTGAGTGGTTCCAAAAAAAACAAAAAATAAAAAAAAAATAAAAAGAAAGAAAAATGTTGATTGGTTAAATTTGATTGGTCACACACCCTATCCCTAAACCCTTTTATAGATGAACGACTAAATTTGCAAATTAAAATGAATTTTTAGACACTTCTAATAATTAATTTTGTTTTCTCCCAATAATAAAAAAAATATAAGCAAAAAATTTCCCCAAAAATATTAAATTAATTGAACTTCACTCGTCAACCAACCACTACTACAGGATCCAACATTGGTGGGAGAGGAGAACGAAATATTTCTTATTAGATGATGGAAGTCTCTCCCTAATAAATGCATTTTTAAATCATGAGGTTGACAATACGTAATGGACTAAAACAAACAATATCTATTGTGCCAGTAAGAACGTTGGTTTTCCAAAAGGGTGGATTGTGAGATCTCCCGACCCTTGAAAATGGAAATGAAGAAAAACTTCTTTTAGCAAACACATTTTAAAATTGAGAGGTTAACGATGATAAATTATATGCTGGCAGTGGGGTTAGACTGTTATGGTTTACTGACGTTTTTGGGTACGTTAGATTTAGTATTATGTTTTTTTTATTGTGTCATTGCATGATGAAAGAGTTGGAATCTTCTAGAAGGATTGAATCAAAAAAAAAAAAAAAGAGGAAGGGAACTCGGCTACTCACACAGTACAAAAGAGCGTGTGAACTCAGCCACGCGGTTATGTTCTCATGCTAACGCGTACATTTTATCTCTTTTCACTCAAATGACAAAACTGCCCTCACTCAGTTTATCATTTGCCAATTTTTTTAATTCCCAACTTTTCCAGTATTCGTCTTACTTCTGGTACAAGAAACCGAGGGCACAACTGTCATTCTAAAATGTCAACTTATTCCCCCCCTCTCTCTCTCCTCACGTATATAAATATCAACACAACCAATCCGGTTCAAAACTCTATTCCTTCACTCAATCGGAACGAAAACGCCATTTCCGTTTCCACCTTCTTCACGAAGACACAGAGAGAGAGAGAGAGAGGGAAATACATTTTCTTCCATCATCATGAAGAGAGAGAGGGATCTTGAGAGCATAACAACCATGGCGAACTGCTTGATGCTACTTTCTCGTAGCAGCGCGTCCAATACTACAGATTTCGAATCGTCTTTGTCGTCTTCACCGAATCGTGTTTTCGAGTGCAAGACGTGCAATCGGCAGTTTCCATCGTTTCAGGCCCTAGGCGGCCACCGCGCCAGTCACAAGAAGCCGCGAATTGTAGGACCAGACGGCGGAAACTCCGATGGATCTTCATCGCAAGGATCTCCAACCAAGCCGAAGACGCATGAGTGCAGTATCTGTGGATTGGAATTCGCGATTGGTCAAGCGCTTGGTGGACATATGAGGAGACATAGAGCTACGACGCTGTTGACCGATCACGCTCGACTTACAAATCATCCGAGTAGTTTATCTCATCCGCCGCGTTCTCAACCGCCTGTGGTGAAGAAGACGAACGGCGGTGGAAGGATTCTGTGCTTGGATCTGAATTTGACTCCGTCCGAGAACGATAAACAGTTTCTTCAGCTTGGAAAGAGTATTTCCATGGTTGATTGTTTCTTCTGAATTGGAGTTCATATTCAATCAGATCGAACACGATGAGTTATACTAGTTTTTGCGTTTTCTTTTTCCTTTTTGATACTGTAATCTTGATCTCTTTGTTCGTTCACAACATATAGTACATACATAAATCCAGATCTTCATATGCTTCAATTCAATCTCTGTTGCGTTCGATTTCTCAATATCATCGATAACTCATGTGAAAATCTGCTTTACATCAGTTTGGCATATATCTCTCCATTGATCTAAGCTCAAGCATTTCAAATCCAGAGGCGATTAAAGCGTATAATTCAATTAATTTGGTATGCGATCATTTCACGATCTCTTAGAAATCAATTTTAATTCATTGTGGTGTTCGGTAAATTTTGATATTCTATCATTATACTTTTAAGTCCATATTAATTTCAAGAAATAATTCCATTGAACAATCAATTTTTTCATCTTTCTTCTTCAATTACATTGCACGTATACAGAATTTCACAACTTTAGCATTTCTAATATTTAAGATCTATTATTTAATTAGGATTTTGTTTCCGAGAATCATCAATCTCGACTAATAATTAATACATGAAACAGTGAATTTAACAAAACAGAGAAAAAAAAAAACTGTTAAATGGTTTTAATTTCTTTTTCTAAAAAATCAGTTTCGAAGTTTTTTTTTAATCAATCGTGGTATAAACTAGTTTTTTTTTTTCAAAATTAACGGAAATATTAATTAACATTAGTCACTCGACTGACTCAATTTATAAGGCTAAGTGGATAATAACTTTCTTTGTTAAATAATAATTTAAAGACTTTCATAATAATTAATGATTTTTCTTAAAAAAGATTAAATACTTAAAAAAAAAAAAAAAAAAAAAAAAAAA
>NW_019268537.1:607810-650340 GCF_002738365.1 Cucurbita moschata
CTAAAAAAAAAAAAAAAAAAAAAACAGAAATGTTTGCAAAGCTTTAGCTATTTTTTATTATTTTTTTTTAAATTAGCCAATATTCAAAAATGAAATTAAATATTTTAATAATTAAATCAGCCCAAATAAGTAGTGACACATAATTTAGTGAAATATATATTCCAATGTTTTTTTGTCTTTTGAGAAAAAAGTAATTAATTAATTATTTTTTGGGGTATATATTTTATTTAAAAGAGGAGGAATATGAATATAGGAGTAGTTGAATGTATAAATTGTCAAATTAATTGGTAAATTGTATATGGTAGCACGAGACTCCATACACCTACCCTACGCCAACAAAAACAAACCCTTTTCCACTTGCCCTTTTTTTTTTCCATTTTAATTAATTAATTATTAATTCAATTACATAATTTATTTTTCAAAATAGAAGATTATAAACCTATAATAATTACGTAGTTTAATTATTTTTTTTTTGTGACGTCTTAATAAAAGATGGGTACATGAATGAACTGAGAACATATTATAATAAGAGTTGTTTTGATAATAAAATATTAAATCAACAGCATAGCATACCCTTGTAAGAGATATATTTGTTATTTTTAAATCAATAATTAGGAAAATAAAAGATTAAACCATATTAGATTTTTTTATTAAATTAATTAAATTCGTTAAAGTATTTATGTCTACAATTTTTTTCAAAAAAAAACAAAAAAATTTCAATTACATTTTCCCTCAATTTCTAAATTTTGACTATATTTTTTTTATATAAAAATTGTAAGTAGATGATAAAATTACTATTAAATATAAAATTTAAATACAGGAAAAAAAACAAATAAATTCAAATTTCTTATACAATTTTATTATTTATTTATTATTATTATTTTTTATGTGAACTTATCCATTGTTATGTCAACAAAAACAAAGCCATTAAATTAATATAGCAGAAAATTTTATATTAACTAATAAAAATCTCATTCACATAAAATTACGAATAATAACAAAATAACGTAGTATTTACTTTTAAAGAGCCCATAAATAAAATTAATAAATCAAATATTTATATTTACCTAAAATAATAAAGTTTAATAGAGACGAACGACTTTTGAGTGTCTTATGTACCGAATTATGTTTGATTTTAAAGTTATTTTATTTAATTGAGATTAGTTTAATTTGATTATCAAGGAAAGATTAATTAGAGTAACATAATTGATACCTAATATTTAAAATAAATGAAAGAAACTAATACAGCTTAATTGCACTAATCAATTATGCCTAATTTTATCTTTAAAAAATATTTACAATAATTAGTATATATTATTATTTATAAATTAAATTTGAAATTTTGATTGAAAAAATAAATTGGAAAAACAAAAATCCCATAGGACACAAAAGGGAAATGGTCCAACTTTAGGATGCACGACAACCTAACTCGAGACATTCTCAAAATGAAATTGTTTGAAATTCCATTATTAGTCATAGCCAATAGGGTTACGCCATTTGTCGAGACCGGATTGGCTGAACACTAATTATTTTTAAATTTTGTGGATTGATTTAGATTATTTTTTGGTGGGTAAAGTGGAAAAACGTTGAAATTGAAAGCGGAAAATTAATAATATTATGAAGATTATAAAATACGCGAAGAAAATAATGGAAAGTGTTACATTCAAGACTAGATTCACCGCCTCCATTTCTATAATAATTAATGTAATAAATATTAATAACATAATAATTTTAGAAAATATTGTTAATATATACGTCACCTCATTAAAATATTAAAAAAAAAAAAACAATTACCCATTAATTATAAATTAGACTTAAAAAAATTACTAATTTCTAGTTGACTTTCTTGCCAATTTTAATATCCAAAAGTAGGCTCTCACACGTGTGTTGACTTTATACTTGAAAATCTTTCCATATTAAAACAGAAAATCATCCTGGATTTTTTTTTAATATCTTAAAATCTTTGATTTAAATTTTTCCAAACGCATTAATTGATTCAATTATTTGCTAATTATATAGAAAAAGCAAAAGATTCAACTCAAGATCCTTTAAATTGATAGCTTTATGGACCTCTCGAGTTTTAATTTCGTAATTTGAGACTTATTATACTTGTAAATGTCAAAATTTTAATTATCGAGTGCATTGGGTTAGCTTCTGGTTAACTTTTGCAAAAAATAATATAATATTCATTAATCTTTCCACCGTATATTTTTGCAGCCATACTCGTATTTCAAATCTTTTTACCTCTACGTCATAGTACTCGTCGTGTTACCTGACGAGTATCATGGCGTAGTGGTAAAAAGAAGTGAGGCTCTAAAAAAGTCAACTCCATGATCATAAGCAAGATTAGGAATAGTCCATTTCATATTATTCTCATCTTATTTATTGGTGGCTTGGTGAGAGATATGCATTGACTTAAGCAAGTAATGACTTTTAGTGTCATTTACCACTAGATTAAGAGTTTTATCAAGTGCAGCTTTTATTTCCCATTAGCCAAACTCAACTGTTACAAGGCCTTGATGACATCTTGATGATTCCCTCAAATGACAAAATGGAATCCAAATTGTAACTTAACTCTCCCTGTAACAAGTCAAGTCCAACAATAGCAGATGTTGTCTGCTTTGACCCATTACATATCATAAAGAGAGGTTTCCACATCCTTATAAGGAATATTTCGTTCTCCTCTCCAACCAACATGGGATCTCACAATCCACTCCCTTTGGGGCCAAGCATCCTCGCTGGCACATCACCCGGTGTCTGACTCTAATACCATTTGTAACCGCCCAAGCCCACCGTTGGCAAATATTTTTCTCTTTAACCCGTTACGTATTGCAGTCAGGCTCACGATTAGAGAGAGATTTCCACACCCTTATAAGAAATGTTTCGTTCTCTCCCCAACCAATAATGGGAATGTAAGACCTCACACTCCCATGTCCCATGTCCTTAAAAGGGAGGCAAACATTTACATAACCCCATTTCTCATAACAAATAATCTCATCCAAGCAGGAAGTCTCAAAGGTTTGGACATCAAATAGAAAGACCAGAATTATTATTACCTATTTGACCAGGTATCTCGAGACTTCAGCATAACACCGCTGATGTTGATGGGAGAATAGATGTTGGATGGTTTTGCATCTGAAATGCAAATTCTGGGTTGTTAAGCAGCACACCTGGAAAACAGTAAGAACAAACAAAGAACAAACAAAAAGGGCTGCTGCATTTTTAAACTACTAGTTCACACAAACAGAAACCAAAAGTCCATGGCGTTAAACAATTTAGCCACCTTCAGGGAATTTTCTAATTGGGCAAACAATAAGACCAATATGGCAATGGTAGTTGTAAATTTGTTGTTAAGTTCCCATTACAAAAGAGACAGATTTCACGACCACAGCCATATACTACTTCCCAGTACATGAACATGGTCCAGGACATGCCTACAATTACGAAATGACTGAAAGAAAAGCTACTTAGTTTAGAAAACCACAAGACTTCACACCCATAATTAAGTCCTTCACACCATTTTTCAATTTTGTCTTTAATGATTCAGAAGTCCAGAAATTGACAAAATGGTACAAACATGATGAACAAAATTGAAAACTCAATCATATATCTAACCACAACAGATTTGTTTTTGTCTGTGACACTTTGGATGGCCCAAAGGCCAAAAGTAGCTTTTAATAAACAAACCTATCAGAAATAAATGCAAGAGGTCCACTCTAAATTTACTATTAGACTAACGGAAGTTCTTAGTTCTTAGTCTTAGGGGCCAAATATAGAGTTTCCAAGCTCCCATAATAGCACAAGGCATAAGCATAAGCATAAGCATACGCATAAGCAGAACATAACCATTTCTAAGCTTGGTTTTCACTTTGAATATCTAAAGCTCCGTAGCTTCCACGAAACAAAACTAATTCTAACAGCTTAGTTTCCTCACCTGTGATGTACGGACCCCAAATAGTCAGCATATAATACGAAAGTTCAGTAGGAATCGAAGAACGCCATCCTTCCTTGAACTGCAAAGTCAAACAAGAAAAGCTCCATTATGAATCATCAACCAAACAACTTGCCGCCACACTATCAGGACATGGCTGTAACACAAAACCATGCATTCAAACTTCTCCCCTGTAGTTCGATGGTCAAATGTTCATACGACGCGTAGTTTTTATTTCTGTTCAGATTGATAGCAACAAAATTTGTCCCTCCACTACGGAAATTGTTGCTTAGTATAAATGGAACTAACAACAAAGGTTATTTCTGTGTACTTTCCGGCTGATTTCTTGATACCGCACCTAGAAGGAAGCGATCTTCTCATCATAATTAGGGATTTATACATGAGATAAACGAGAAAAGAGGTGGATGATTTAATTCAGGAAAGAAATCACGTGTGATATTCAAACAAAGAAAATCCAGTTCCTGTTTTGCGCGAACTTCAAAAGGTAATTGGAAATTGGTGGTATTTTAGGACGATTACCAAATCGTACCATAGGGGATTGACTATAATACAAAAGAATCGCCACGAAATTCCAACGATTAGGAAGCCTAAACGCGAAATTTCAAGCATGATTCAAGTAAGCAATTAGTATTATCAAAGCAAAATGCGGAAAAAGAAAAGGGGTTTACTGGCAATGATGAGTCCGGCGGACATGAATTTCTCGTCTTCCGTCAAATGCAACACTTCCATTTCCATTCATCACAAAAAGTATCTTCGCAGCCTCAGTATTTTCCTCCCCTAATCCCTGCCTCACCTCGCGCCAAAAAAATAAAAAATAAAAAAAAATTATAATTATAATTATGAAGAAACAACTAATATATTTAAATTAATAAATAAACATTTTACATATTATCCTAAATTAAAATGCTTATTATTTACATTAGTGATATTTCTTTTTTCTTAAAATTTATAATTTAAGATTTTTCTATATTTATTTATTATTATTATTACTTGACGAGAGGAATATTATTTATCTCATAATTGAATCGCATAATTTTTCATAATTATTTCAATGTTTAGATGAAGAAATTATGACAATATTGAAAACCTTAGAATGAAAATCTCTGACTAATATTTTCTTTTTTTTCTTTTTCTTTTTTTAATTTGATAGATACTTATCAATACAATAATTTTTACTGGTCGTACTTTTTCAATCGTGCGACATTGTGATATTGACACACTCACGTCAAGCCTTGAGGAGAACCCAAACCTCATATTCGTATTTCGCCCCGTTTCATGGCTTTGTCGGACCTTAAGCAAGATTTGCCTTCCCAAACCAAACATCACTTGTGCGGAATCAAAGTTTGTTCGATCACACACGCTGCCTGCACATTCATATTCAATCATTTGCGACACAACCAACCTACTTGCCTCTACACTAGATCAAGTCATTCGGCTCAACCTTGCTTATACTCGAGGCTAAGGTCTCTCAATGCCACATCACATCCAACATCATCTTGGTTCCCAATTAACATAGCCCTCATGTCTTGACGCCATCCCAAGTCACAGGGCATCGTCGCCCATCGTAGCTCACTCAGTCATGCCATTGAGAACGGGCCCACGTTTCGTTATAATCTCGGGACATCCCAAACATCCATCCATCCACGTTCAATCGAGCCATTGGCCTTCCCAGCCCATATTCGGAGGTTGGATTATACATACATTTTAAAAAGAGGTCCAAATTTTCAATCCATGCATACACATAAAACTTATCAGAAAACCTCATTGAAAACATGAAAATGTCAATCTAAACATAACTCATAGGATAAGTGGCTACTACCGTCCTGAAAAGCTAACATTTCGAGTAACACGTTCACGTATAGAACAATGCAGACACAGAAAACAAACTGATCAGAACCTTGTAAACACAAGCAGGATAGAAGTGGAAATTGTAAACATATTATCAGAGGGGAAAAGAACAGTTGGGAAGGTGAAATTTCTTCAGCTCAAAGTTCTAAACAGTTCAGCATAATGTTTGTAGAAAAGGAAACTGGGTATCTATCTGTTTAGATATAGCAGGACCATAATCACCAGAGATATCTATAATGAACCATCAATAGCATCTAAATGAGTGAACAACACTTTGGGCAATTTGAATAAACAGCAGCACAGATCAATCTATCAAAAAGAAAAGAAAAAAAAGAATGTTTTCGTGCACGACGAGGTTCTCTTAGGGTGTTAACTTTTCAGATAAGTACATGGAAAGTTTCTCCCTCGTGATCGAAGCAGTATTGTCGACGAATTTGCAACTTTGTTGTCGGTAACTCGGATCGTGATGATGAGACAATGGCATTTCGTCTTGCATCTCGTCCTCCACATCGATCATTATATTGTGAAGTAAGCAGCAAACAAGAATGATCCTTGGTAGCTTATGTTTATCAGGCTTCCACATTATCCCTTTAATGATCTTCCACATCTCTTTCAACCTTGTCAATGCCCTTCGAGCCACCAGCCGGGTACCGAAATGGCGCTTATTGAACTCGGTCTGGTAATCTGCAAGGCCTTTCCCTTGGTAAGGAGTTAGTAGCCATGGCAAGAGTGGAAAACCAGAGTCTCCTATAATATACTCTCCTAGTTCTGCACTTTCTGAGAGCTTCATCTTCTTTCCGTTCAACCGCTCGCCATCTTGTGAACGTTTGAAAAAACCTGAGCTTTCAAGCACGAGTGCATCGCTTAAGCTTCCTGGCCAACCTGTTATGATGTCACAGAATCTCATTTCTGGATCTACAATCACTTGCAAGATCATGCTGCAGTTTTTCTCGCGATCAAGCCAGACGCCATTGGCAGATTCTGTCGTTGGCAAAGTCATCATAATGTGCGTCGTTTCGATTACACCGCAACAATTAGGTAGACCTCTGATTTTCTTGAACTTGGACTTTATCTGATCCATATCTTCTTCTGTTGAAGGCCACGAGAGATGGCGAATGCCTTTCTCTTCCATCGCCTCCACAAAACGCCATGTTATTTGAGAAACTGATGATTGATTCATTCCAAACGAGTCACCGATATTTGATAATGATTCACCGGAGCAAAGTCGCCTAAGAGCAACAGCGACTTGGTCATTTAGGGACAAAGGCTTGCCGTTTAAGTCGGTAAAATTTGAGGTTTTAGCCATCATAGCTTCCTTGACAAGAGAACAGATATAGCTGAATGTCTTTCTTGAAATTTTGAAAACTGACTCAAATTTGGTGTTCTTGGACTGAGATAATGGTCCTGATTGGAGGCAAAAAAACAAGGATAAAACTCATAATCAGTCCCTGCTGCAAATGTTCTGTTCCTAAGAAAAGGCATTGTACCTTTTCAGATATGACAGATAGAAAGAGAGAGAACTCACAGTAAAGATATAACAAGTGACATTATTAGTGAGACTAACTAATATCAGATCAATATATCCAACTCATTCATCACCAAACAAAGATAAACTACATTGGTGAGGCGATAGAATTCGACGATTTCATTGTGTGAGATCCTACATTGGTTGGAGAGGGGAACAAAACATTCTTTAAAAGGGTGTGGAAACCTCTCCCTAACAGAAACGTTTTAAAACTTTGAGGGGGAGGTCGGAAGGAAAAGCCCAAAGAGGACTGGGGTTGGGCTGTTACAAATGGTATTAGAGCCAGGCACCAGGGGAGGTGCGCCAACGAGGATGTTGGGCTCCCAATGGGGTGGATTGTGATATCCCACACTAGTTAGAGAGGGGAACGAAATATTGTTTATAAGGGTGTGGAAACCTCTCTCTAATAGACGCATTTTAAAACCTTGAGGGGAAGCTCGGAAGGGAAAACCCAAAGAGGATAATATCTGCTCGTGGTGGGCTTGTGCGGTTACAAATGGTATCAGGGCCAGGCACCGAATGGTGTGCCAGCGAGGATGTTGGGCCCCCAAGGGAAGTAGATTGTGAGACCCCACATTGATTGGAGAGGGAAACGAAACTTCTTTATAAGGGTGTGGAAACCTCTCCCTAGCAAACGCGTTTTAAAATCTTGAGGGGAAAGCCCAAAGAAGACAACATCTGCTACGGTGAGCTTGAGCAGTTACACATTCATCCGCACATTTAGTCATATCCTTTGGTTTTAAGCTACAAGTAAAGATTTACTTCATGTCATAAATCATGGCCAGAACAAAGTAACTGCTAAATGTGTACCCAACATTTGAGAACCATGGAATATCAAAATATAAGAACTGATATCTAATAAAACTAGACCCCAGCCTGCGTTAATCTTCGGCAGTCGTTGTTAGGTCCTCTGGAATACCAAAATCAAATATTGAGCACTTAGCCATATCAGTAGGTTGAAACAAATCTTAACACCTAGAAGAGATCCATTTTCTATGAACTTTTATGCAATTGTAGCATTACTACATTGACTCGAATCGAAACTTAAACATACCCGTTTCCAAGATGCCTCTAAAACAACCAGATAAAGATATTTGTAGTCATCCTTCCATTTCTAGGCATAAACAACAGCAGACCATAAAAAACACATACTTGATGTTGAATGCTGTTCAATCCCCGCCCTTCTTCTCTGTATTATGTACTTCATTACTTTCAGACTCATCCTTCGAATGCTGTTCAATCCCCGCCCTTCTTCTCTGTATTATGTACTTCATTACTTTCAGACTCATCCTTCCATTTCTGTTCAATCCCCGCCCTTCTTCTCTGTATTATGTACTTCATTACTTTCAGACTCATCCTTCCATTTCTAGGCATAAACAACAGCAGACCATAAAAAACACATACTTGATGTTGAATGCTGTTCAATCCCCGCCCTTCTTCTCTGTATTATGTACTTCATTACTTTCAGACTCATCCTTCCATTTCTAGGCATAAACAACAGCAGACCATAAAAAACACATACTTGATGTTGAATGCTGTTCAATCCCCGCCCTTCTTCTCTGTATTATGTACTTCATTACTTTCAGACTCATCCTTCCATTTCTAGGCATAAACAACAGCAGACCATAAAAAACACATACTTGATGTTGAATGCTGTTCAATCCCCGCCCTTCTTCTCTGTATTATGTACTTCATTACTTTCAGACTCATCCTTCCATTTCTAGGCATAAACAACAGCAGACCATAAAAAACACATACTTGATGTTGAATGCTGTTCAATCCCCGCCCTTCTTCTCTGTATTATGTACTTCATTACTTTCAGACTCATCCTTCCATTTCTAGGCATAAACAACAGCAGACCATAAAAAACACATACTTGATGTTGAATGCTGTTCAATCCCCGCCCTTCTTCTCTGTATTATGTACTTCATTACTTTCAGACTCATCCTTCCATTTCTAGGCATAAACAACAGCAGACCATAAAAAACACATACTTGATGTTGAATGCTGTTCAATCCCCGCCCTTCTTCTCTGTATTATGTACTTCATTACTTTCAGACTCATCCTTCCATTTCTAGGCATAAACAACAGCAGACCATAAAAAACACATACTTGATGTTGAATGCTGTTCAATCCCCGCCCTTCTTCTCTGTATTATGTACTTCATTACTTTCAGACTCATCCTTCCATTTCTAGGCATAAACAACAGCAGACCATAAAAAACACATACTTGATGTTGAATGCTGTTCAATCCCCGCCCTTCTTCTCTGTATTATGTACTTCATTACTTTCAGACTCATCCTTCCATTTCTAGGCATAAACAACAGCAGACCATAAAAAACACATACTTGATGTTGAATGCTGTTCAATCCCCGCCCTTCTTCTCTGTATTATGTACTTCATTACTTTCAGACTCATCCTTCCATTTCTAGGCATAAACAACAGCAGACCATAAAAAACACATACTTGATGTTGAATGCTGTTCAATCCCCGCCCTTCTTCTCTGTATTATGTACTTCATTACTTTCAGACTCATCCTTCCATTTCTAGGCATAAACAACAGCAGACCATAAAAAACACATACTTGATGTTGAATGCTGTTCAATCCCCGCCCTTCTTCTCTGTATTATGTACTTCATTACTTTCAGACTCATCCTTCCATTTCTAGGCATAAACAACAGCAGACCATAAAAAACACATACTTGATGTTGAATGCTGTTCAATCCCCGCCCTTCTTCTCTGTATTATGTACTTCATTACTTTCAGACTCATCCTTCCATTTCTAGGCATAAACAACAGCAGACCATAAAAAACACATACTTGATGTTGAATGCTGTTCAATCCCCGCCCTTCTTCTCTGTATTATGTACTTCATTACTTTCAGACTCATCCTTCCATTTCTAGGCATAAACAACAGCAGACCATAAAAAACACATACTTGATGTTGAATGCTGTTCAATCCCCGCCCTTCTTCTCTGTATTATGTACTTCATTACTTTCAGACTCATCCTTCCATTTCTAGGCATAAACAACAGCAGACCATAAAAAACACATACTTGATGTTGAATGCTGTTCAATCCCCGCCCTTCTTCTCTGTATTATGTACTTCATTACTTTCAGACTCATCCTTCCATTTCTAGGCATAAACAACAGCAGACCATAAAAAACACATACTTGATGTTGAATGCTGTTCAATCCCCGCCCTTCTTCTCTGTATTATGTACTTCATTACTTTCAGACTCATCCTTCCATTTCTAGGCATAAACAACAGCAGACCATAAAAAACACATACTTGATGTTGAATGCTGTTCAATCCCCGCCCTTCTTCTCTGTATTATGTACTTCATTACTTTCAGACTCATCCTTCCATTTCTCAGACACTGTCTTTCTAAGGATCCAGATCCACTGCTAGCAGATGTTGTCTTTTTTGGGTTTTCCCTTTCGGACTTCCCCTCAAGGTTTTAAAACGCGTTTGCTAGGGGAAAGTTTCCACACCCTTATAAATGGTGTTTTGTTCTCCTCCCCAACCAATGTTGGACATCACCCTTCCCCCAGCAGACGCATTTTAAAGCCTTGAAGAGAAGCCAGAAAGGGAAAACCGAAAGAGGACAATATCTACTGGCGGTGGATCTGGGTCGTTACATCCTTCTTACAAATGTCAACGGATGACAGATTTTAACTTCAATTTACTATATTTAGAGTCAGAGTGATATCATTAATACGAATCAACAAAGAAGAATACGAGAGTTTTGGATCACATTGGACTCGGTTCTCTAAAGATGTTTATTGTCAGCAATGCTGACACAAAATGTGAGATCCCACATCGATTGGAGAGGGGACCGAGTACTAGCAAGAACGCTGGGCCCCAAAGAGGGGTGGGAGAAGGGAACGAGTGCTAACAAGGATACTGGGCCCAGGAGGGGGTGGATTGTGAGACCCCACATCGGTTGGAGAGGAGAACGAAGCATTGTTTATAAGGGTGTGGAAACCTCTTCCTAGCAGATGCATTTTAAAAACTTTGAGGGGAAGCTCGAAAGGGAAAGCCGAAATAGGACAATATCTACTAGCGGTGGGATTGGGGCTGTTACAATGACCAAAGCTCAAAAAAGTAGGAGCAGCTAAGAAATAATTAGTACTTTGATACAATTCAATGAGAAAAAGAAAGAACATCAGAACACAACACAGTTAACACTCTATAAACCAGCTAAGTGAGTAGCCACAACTTGTACACATCAATTATCAAATGAACTAACATATCTAAGCTAATATCTGCTGCTAAACAGATTTGATCCATCTCCATGCCCATAGGATCACTTCAACAGGCTGCCCCTTCTGACCCTCTCAATGTTATTAGGAACATATCACGGTTCTATAATTGCAGGCATCAAAGATATATGATTATTAAACACTACATTCCACCACCGTCCAGAAAGCTCACCAAACAGCAAAAGAATTCAACGGAGAGACCCAATAAACAGAAAGCAACTAAGAGCAATAACAATGCACAAATTCAAGTAGAAGAGAAGCAAAAAATGGTTTACCAGTAATCCTCTGTGAGAACTCATCCCACCAATCCAAGGGCTGTGGCTGAAACGACAGTGAAGCAGCAGCGAAGACATATTGGACAACCTTTTTCTGTGCCTTCTTCTGCTTCTTCCTCTTGAACCCTCTAATGGGTCCCATTCGAAACTGGAAAAAGAAGCAAAGATGAGGCAAAAGAAGAAACACCCACAAGAACCCACCAAGAGAATCGAAGAATACGATAGAATTCACATAAAGAAAACGCTCAAATTCGAAATTTATGAAACAATAACTCAAAAGGAAAGGAGGGGTTCAAGTATTTGGGTTAAAAAGACATGATGGGTATTGATGGGTATTGATGGGTATGTGTGTATTTCCTCTGGTTTTGATTCCAAAGCATGCAATGATGAATGGAAGAAGATGGAATAGAAGTTTAGAGGAAGGCGATGGAAGTTGTAAAAAAGAAAGAGAAGTGACGCATTGGTGGCCAATTCATCATGTTGAGGGAAGGACAATGTTGCCCAACAAATCGTGAAAAAAATATAAAATGTATCAAAATAAAAAATAAAAAAATCTTTCTTCCTTTTTCTAATTTTTCCCTCTTATGATAATCTTGATCTAATCTAAATGATTATCAAATTCAAACGCCGTACATTCTAATAATTGGGATTTTATACATTTGTGATATTATAAAGGTGGGTGAATTTGAAATTAGTGATTAAACAATATTTAATATTTTATTTATCATGTAAAAAGTTTTAAATGGGTAGAACATATTTCAAACATGGAAGTTTAAATCTTCGTTCCCCCATTTGATATACTAAATTTTTAAAATAAAAAAATATATATTTTTGAACGAGATAAAGATCTAAAATTACATAGATAATTTATTCTTAAAACCAATCAAGACGGTAGGATTATACTATTCAAAGATTTTATTTTATATGAAATTTGCTTTTTTTTTTTAATAAAAAATAAAAAAAGTTATTTACCCACCAAAATTTTAAAATTAAATTGTATTTGATTTGAATTTGAAATATGTATTAAGGCCTCTATTAATGGAGGGGACATTTGATATCTCTTGGTTGAACTAATTTTTAATAGATGGTTATCTATATAATATAATATTTATTTTATTTTTTATATTTTAGATTTTGTATATCATTTTATTTCATTTCACCAATTGAATTCTATATTTGTTTGAATTCTCAAATAAAATTTTTTCGAGTTTTAACAATTATTCAGAATTCACTTATTAACTTTCATAGGAACTATGAAGTTTTCTGGCGAATTTCCCATCAAAGTATGGTGAATGGGTTTTGGCATGGAGAGATGGATTGTTGAAAAAAGAGTCTCACATTGACTAATTAAGGGGTTGATCATGGGTAGAATCGTGCTTCCTAAGTGGAGTATAGAGATCGCGAGGAAAAACAACATCAATTTTTTTTTTTGACAACTTTCTTAGCCCACGATCGACAGATGGATGAAGTTTCAACAATGTAGATAATTTAAATATAGTTGCACAAAATAACACATTTAAACATGCAATTCATAAAATTATAAGCACTTATAAAATCATTCTAAACTTGTCCTTACTTGATCTAGCCCGAGTTCCGAATCACACTATTTTGGACTCGAAATGAGAAGGAAAAAAAAAGAAAAGAGAGGGCATTGATTGTACTAACTTGCAATTGAATCCGCAAGCAGCTTCTTTGGGCAGTTGGAAGAAAGATGGCCTTTTTCACCACATTCGTAGCATGTTCTTCTTCTTATCTTACCACTTATAGAGCTTAATCCAGTTTCAGCTTCCTTCATTTCAGGCACAGGTTTTGCTTGCGTTTCTGGATGTGTTTCTGTTTCTATTTCTGCTGCTGCTGCTGCTTCTCCTCCTCCTCTTTCTGTTCCTTTCTTTGGAACTGCACATCTTACCTTGACAGGCCTGCCATGAATTGTTTCCTGGTCTAACTTGAGAGCCGTTTTTAACAAGACGCTGTCAGCGAAATCCACGTGGGCATAGCCACGAAACTCCCCTGTCGTCTCCTTGTCCATGCCAAAACGTATCAATGCAGTGTTACAGTGAGAGAAGAGTTTCTTCAGATCATCCTCTGTTACATCCCACGACAGATTCCCCAGATAGATTCTGTTGTAGCCTTCCACGATTCCCGAAGAGGAATCGACTGCTTTACTCGTTCGAGTTCCCTTGTAGGGCTGTACTTTAAGGAAGAGGCCCCCCCCTACATAAGAAATAATTTGTAATAAGATGGTGGAAAAGGACAGAAAGTATAATGGCGACATGATATCAAATTGTTCATATTCTCACATGTCAGCTCCATCCATGGCTAGTGCTCGTTTTGCTGCAGCTTCGGTCTGCAAATGGTAAACAGTGGTAAGGTAACTCGAAAACTAAAGAAATCTGACCTCTAGAAATCCAAAATTCAGTAAAATTGTAATCCCCACACCAGCCCCAACACAGCTCTGGTAACTATTTCTATTACAAAGAAGAACACACCAGCAATATTTGATACTTTTTCAACACTAATGGAATCTTGACTGATTCTAGCTTAAAAAGCCAAATGAAGCAGACTTACAAGATGATATGCTATATACTATTTAGTGCGAGAAGGCTAATTGTATGCTCATATGAATATTCTTTAATAATGTTCATATACGTCTTGGTCGGAAATCTTAGTGTCATAATAAGCCTTATAAATCCGCATTTTCTAACCTCAATTAACTTCAAAAAGGACCCAACACTTGCACTCATTCACTCTCAGTAAGCCTATGATCTTAGAACAAAGTATAAATCATGAAACATCTTCAAGACTTGATTGATCTTAGCTACTAAGAGGAATGAAAGTTCATATTAATCAGATTACCATACCTTGAAAATTAATATTGCAATGCCTCTGAATTTGCCACTCTCTGGAAACTTCATACAATCAACTTCGGTTATAGTGCCACAGCTTTCAAAAAAGCTAAAAATATCGTCCTCAGTTGAATAATATGGAATGCCTCCAACATACACTTTTGTAGCCACCATTTTCACTTACTTCACTCGGGAATATTGCAAGTGTTGAGGATTATTGGGATTGGGAGTGTCCCACATTGGTTAATTTAGTGGAAGATCATGGGTTTATAAGTGAGGAATACTATCTCCATTGGTATGAGGCCTTTTGGGGAAGCCCAAAGCAAAGCCATGAGAGCTTATGCTCAAAGTGGACAATATCATACCATTGTGGAGAGTCGTGATTCCTAACATGGTATCAGAGCCATGCCCTAACCCTAACCATGCCAATAGAATCCTCAAATATCGAACAAAGAATGGCGAGCCTCGAAGGTGTAGTCAAAAGTGACTAACATGTCGAACAAATGGTGTACTTTGTTCGAGGGCTCCAGAGAAAGGAGTCGAGCCTCAATTAAGGGGAGGCTATTCGAGAGCTCCATAAGCCTCAGGGGAGGCTTATAGTGTGCTTTGTTCGAGGGGAGGTGTTGAGGATTATTGGGATTGGGAGTGTCCCACATTGGTTAATTTAGTGGAAGATCATGGGTTTATAAGTGAGGAATACTATCTCCATTGGTATGAGGCCTTTTGGGGAAGCCCAAAGCAAAGCCATGAGAGCTTATGCTCAAAGTGGACAATATCATACCATTGTGGAGAGTCGTGATTCCTAACATGGTATCAGAGCCATGCCCTAACCCTAACCATGCCAATAGAATCCTCAAATATCGAACAAAGAATGGCGAGCCTCGAAGGTGTAGTCAAAAGTGACTAACATGTCGAACAAATGGTGTACTTTGTTCGAGGGCTCCAGAGAAAGGAGTCGAGCCTCAATTAAGGGGAGGCTATTCGAGAGCTCCATAAGCCTCAGGGGAGGCTTATAGTGTGCTTTGTTCGAGGGGAGGTGTTGAGGATTATTGGGATTGGGAGTGTCCCACATTGGTTAATTTAGTGGAAGATCATGGGTTTATAAGTGAGGAATACTATCTTCATTGGTATGAGGCCTTTTGGGGAAGCCCAAAGCAAAGCCATGAGAGCTTATGCTCAAAGTGGACAATATCATACCATTGTGGAGAGTCGTGATTCCTAACATGGTATCAGAGCCATGCCCTAAACCTAACCATGCCAATAGAATCCTCAAATATCGAACAAAGAATGGCGAGCCTCGAAGGTGTAGTCAAAAGTGACTAACATGTCGAACAAATGGTGTACTTTGTTCGAGGGCTCCAGAGAAAGGAGTCGAGCCTCAATTAAGGGGAGGCTATTCGAGAGCTCCATAAGCCTCAGGGGAGGCTTATAGTGTGCTTTGTTCGAGGGGAGGTGTTGAGGATTATTGGGATTGGGAGTGTCCCACATTGGTTAATTTAGTGGAAGATCATGGGTTTATAAGTGAGGAATACTATCTTCATTGGTATGAGGCCTTTTGGGGAAGCCCAAAGCAAAGCCATGAGAGCTTATGCTCAAAGTGGACAATATCATACCATTGTGGAGAGTCGTGATTCCTAACATGGTATCAGAGCCATGCCCTAAACCTAACCATGCCAATAGAATCCTCAAATATCGAACAAAGAATGGCGAGCCTCGAAGGTGTAGTCAAAAGTGACTAACATGTCGAACAAATGGTGTACTTTGTTCGAGGGCTCCAGAGAAAGGAGTCGAGCCTCAATTAAGGGGAGGCTATTCGAGAGCTCCATAAGCCTCAGGGGAGGCTTATAGTGTGCTTTGTTCGAGGGGAGGTGTTGAGGATTATTGGGATTGGGAGTGTCCCACATTGGTTAATTTAGTGGAAGATCATGGGTTTATAAGTGAGGAATACTATCTTCATTGGTATGAGGCCTTTTGGGGAAGCCCAAAGCAAAGCCATGAGAGCTTATGCTCAAAGTGGACAATATCATACCATTGTGGAGAGTCGTGATTCCTAACATGGTATCAGAGCCATGCCCTAAACCTAACCATGCCAATAGAATCCTCAAATATCGAACAAAGAATGGCGAGCCTCGAAGGTGTAGTCAAAAGTGACTAACATGTCGAACAAATGGTGTACTTTGTTCGAGGGCTCCAGAGAAAGGAGTCGAGCCTCAATTAAGGGGAGGCTATTCGAGAGCTCCATAAGCCTCAGGGGAGGCTTATAGTGTGCTTTGTTCGAGGGGAGGTGTTGAGGATTATTGGGATTGGGAGTGTCCCACATTGGTTAATTTAGTGGAAGATCATGGGTTTATAAGTGAGGAATACTATCTTCATTGGTATGAGGCCTTTTGGGGAAGCCCAAAGCAAAGCCATGAGAGCTTATGCTCAAAGTGGACAATATCATACCATTGTGGAGAGTCGTGATTCCTAACATGGTATCAGAGCCATGCCCTAAACCTAACCATGCCAATAGAATCCTCAAATATCGAACAAAGAATGGCGAGCCTCGAAGGTGTAGTCAAAAGTGACTAAAGTGTCGAACAAATGGTGTACTTTGTTCGAGGGCTCCAGAGAAGGAGTCGAGCCTCAATTAAGGGGAGGCTATTCGAGAGCTCCATAAGCCTCAGGGGAGGCTTATAGTGTGCTTTGTTCGAGGGGAGGTGTTGAGGATTATTGGGATTGGGAGTGTCCCACATTGGTTAATTTAGTGGAAGATCATGGGTTTATAAGTGAGGAATACTATCTTCATTGGTATGAGGCCTTTTGGGGAAGCCCAAAGCAAAGCCATGAGAGCTTATGCTCAAAGTGGACAATATCATACCATTGTGGAGAGTCGTGATTCCTAACATGGTATCAGAGCCATGCCCTAAACCTAACCATGCCAATAGAATCCTCAAATATCGAACAAAGAATGGCGAGCCTCGAAGGTGTAGTCAAAAGTGACTAAAGTGTCGAACAAATGGTGTACTTTGTTCGAGGGCTCCAGAGAAAGGAGTCGAGCCTCAATTAAGGGGAGGCTATTCGAGAGCTCCATAAGCCTCAGGGGAGGCTTATAGTGTGCTTTGTTCGAGGGGAGGTGTTGAGGATTATTGGGATTGGGAGTGTCCCACATTGGTTAATTTAGTGGAAGATCATGGGTTTATAAGTGAGGAATACTATCTCCATTGGTATGAGGCCTTTTGGGGAAGCCCAAAGCAAAGCCATGAGAGCTTATGCTCAAAGTGGACAATATCATACCATTGTGGAGAGTCGTGATTCCTAACATGGTATCAGAGCCATGCCCTAACCCTAACCATGCCAATAGAATCCTCAAATATCGAACAAAGAATGGCGAGCCTCGAAGGTGTAGTCAAAAGTGACTAACATGTCGAACAAATGGTGTACTTTGTTCGAGGGCTCCAGAGAAAGGAGTCGAGCCTCAATTAAGGGGAGGCTATTCGAGAGCTCCATAAGCCTCAGGGGAGGCTTATAGTGTGCTTTGTTCGAGGGGAGGTGTTGAGGATTATTGGGATTGGGAGTGTCCCACATTGGTTAATTTAGTGGAAGATCATGGGTTTATAAGTGAGGAATACTATCTCCATTGGTATGAGGCCTTTTGGGGAAGCCCAAAGCAAAGCCATGAGAGCTTATGCTCAAAGTGGACAATATCATACCATTGTGGAGAGTCGTGATTCCTAACATGGTATCAGAGCCATGCCCTAACCCTAACCATGCCAATAGAATCCTCAAATATCGAACAAAGAATGGCGAGCCTCGAAGGTGTAGTCAAAAGTGACTAACATGTCGAACAAATGGTGTACTTTGTTCGAGGGCTCCAGAGAAAGGAGTCGAGCCTCAATTAAGGGGAGGCTATTCGAGAGCTCCATAAGCCTCAGGGGAGGCTTATAGTGTGCTTTGTTCGAGGGGAGGTGTTGAGGATTATTGGGATTGGGAGTGTCCCACATTGGTTAATTTAGTGGAAGATCATGGGTTTATAAGTGAGGAATACTATCTCCATTGGTATGAGGCCTTTTTGGGGAAGCCCAAAGCAAAGCCATGAGAGCTTATGCTCAAAGTGGACAATATCATACCATTGTGGAGAGTCGTGATTCCTAACAATGTTGAAATATCATCACTAGCCCAATAATTGTACTAGCCCAATAGAGTCAAGCCTAATTGTACGAGCCCAGTATATTTATTTTAGTAGAGACTTTAGGAGAAAGAGATGTAGATATTTTAGGAGAAAGATACTTTAGGAGAAAGAGATGTAGATATTTTAGGAGAAAGATTCAATTTGTTAGGTCTAGATTCAAATCGGTTAGGTCTAGATTTAGATTGGTTAAATATAGATTGTTTACTCTTAGTATAAATACCTCTCCACCCTACCTAGGTTATTCATCTAAGAAATCTAAAAACAATAAAAAGCAGAAGTATTCTACCGAGTGTCTTGTATTCTCTTCTCGATTGGTCTTAATAAAGAGTGCGAGTGTTTCCCACAGTGAGTTGTGTTCAACATTTGGTATCAGAGCGAGGTTAGTGTAGGTTATCTGATCTCTTGGAATCCTTAGTATGCTCTGTGGTTGCAGCTCTGCCTGATCTTCCACATCAGAAACGATTTCTTGAGATTAGTGGTGAGTGAGTTTCTTTTGTGTCGTGAGAAGTCTGTGACTCTGCAAGTCTTGTGTCAAAAGAACTTGTTTGGTATTACTGAGGTATGGCCAACACGATGGGTGATTTCCAAATCGTTGGAGGAATCAAGAAACTCAGCAACAACAACTACAACACGTGGGCAACATGCATGATGTCCTATTTACAAGGACAAGATCTTTGGGAGATCGTTGGCGGGTGTGAAACTACGCCGCCAGAGGAGGATTCCAACGGCGCCTTGCGCAAATGGAGAATCAAAGCAGGCAAAGCAATGTTTGCGTTGAAGACCACAATCGGAGAAGAGATGTTAGAACATATTTGGGATGACAAGACACCGAAAGAAGCATGGGACACGTTCGTGATGTTGTTCTCAAAGAAGAACGATACGAGGCTACAACTTCTGGAGAATGAGTTGTTGTCAATTACACAACGTGATATGACAATTGCTCAGTACTTCCACAAGGTCAAATCAATCTGTCGAGAGATTACTGAACTAGACCCAAAGTCCGCCATTGTAGAATCTCGAATGAAGAGGATTATAATCCACGGATTACGACCGGAATATCGAAGCTTCATTGCTGCTGTACAAGGATGGCCCACTCAACCATCACTGGTAGAGTTCGAAAATTTGTTAGCCAGCCAAGAAGCCATGGCTAAACAAATGGGAGGCTTCACATTGAAGGGTGAAGAAGAAGCACTCTACACGAGTGAAAGTCAGAGCAATAATAGGCCGTCTACCAGACGTGGATACAATGGTGACAAAAGAAGAAGCCACCAAGGGATTGCACAACCTGAGAGAGCTCAGAAGAATGACAACAAGAGTTTTCAAAGAACGAGATTTGGTGGTATTTGCTATAACTGCGGGAAAAAGGGTCATATGTCTAGAGATTGTTGGTCCAGGAAAAAGTCCATTGAAACCAATGTGGCAATATCCAAAAAGAAGATAGAAGATGAATGGGATGCAGAGGTACTATGTCCCATAGAAGAAGACGAGCTAGCACTCATGGCGACAATGGAAGACCATATCAACTATGAGGATGAATGGATCATTGATTCAGGATGCTTAAACCACATGATTGACGATCAAAACGGTGCAATGGAAGAGGGGTGGCCCTTAGAGAAGGAAGTATTACCACGCCTTGAGCAAACTGAAGAAATTCTTCTCCAGGACATGGGGGAGCAAATTAAAGAGATTCTTCTCCAGAACATAGGGGAGCAAACTGAAGAGATTCTTCTCCAGAACATAGGGGAGCAAACTGAAGAGATTCTTCTCCAGAACATAGGGGAGCAAACTGAAGAGATTCTTCTCCAGAACATAGGGGAGCAAACTGAAGAGATTCTTCTCCAGAACATAGGGGAGCAAACTGAAGAGATTCTTCTCCAGAACATAGGGGAGCAAACTGAAGAGATTCTTCTCCAGAACATAGGGGAGCAAACTGAAGAGATTCTTCTCCAGAACATAGGGGAGCAAACTGAAGAGATTCTTCTCCAGAACATAGGGGAGCAAACTGAAGAGATTCTTCTCCAGAACATAGGGGAGCAAACTGAAGAGATTCTTCTCCAGAACATAGGGGAGCAAACTGAAGAGATTCTTCTCCAGAACATAGGGGAGCAAACTGAAGAGATTCTTCTCCAGAACATAGGGGAGCAAACTGAAGAGATTCTTCTCCAGAACATAGGGGAGCAAACTGAAGAGATTCTTCTCCAGAACATAGGGGAGCAAACTGAAGAGATTCTTCTCCAGAACATAGGGGAGCAAACTGAAGAGATTCTTCTCCAGAACATAGGGGAGCAAACTGAAGAGATTCTTCTCCAGAACATAGGGGAGCAAACTGAAGAGATTCTTCTCCAGAACATAGGGGAGCAAACTGAAGAGATTCTTCTCCAGAACATAGGGGAGCAAACTGAAGAGATTCTTCCACAAAAGACGGGGGAGCAAATTGTACACATTTGCTCAAGTGCTGATATGCCTGAAGATTCAAGTGACACTAGTGTTGGCGAGCAAGAAGTGACTCAACCAAGCGAGCCTAGTGAAAATGAAATGACACCTCAACAACTCAGACATTCAGAAATAATCCTAAAGGAAAATCTAGAGTATGCCAACGCAGTAGAAGACGAAGTTAATGAGCCAGAGATATATGAAGAAGCATCACAAAACTCAGCTTGGCAGAAAGCAATGGAGGAAGAAACTATAGCCCTAGAACAAAATCAGACTTGGGAATTAGTGTCAAGACCAAGAGATACCAAACTCATCTCTTGCAAGTGGGCTTACGAAATAATGTGTACCCCGGATGGATCAATCGTGAGATACAAAGCTCAGACTATAGATTCAGGGTTCTCTCAAGAATATGGACTAGATTATGATGAAACGATTAGGCCAGTGGCAAAGATCATTATCGTACAAGTTCCTCCAGTACTTACGGTAAATAAAGATTGGAAATTATGGCAGATGGATATGAATAATGCTTTCTTGCAGGGAGAGTTAAACAGAGAGTTCTACATGGACCAACCGAAAAAATTCGAAAATGAAGTTGGAGTCTTTGATCAATATATGCAAAATCTGAAGAAGCCTTATTTAGATACAGCTCGACCGACCTTAAGATATGTCAAAGGAGACCACGATACCCGAAGATCAATCACTGGGTATGTGTTCAAGCTCGGTTCAAGAACAATTTTTTGGTGTAACAAAAGACAACAAACAATATCATTGTCAACTAAAGAAGCAGAGTACAGAGCAGCAGCTGGAGCAACTCAGGAAAATACATGCTTAAAACTTTTGATGGAAGATTGGCACCAGAAAATTGAGTATCCAATACCACTTTATTGCAACAATCAATCTGCGATTCGCCTTGCAGAAAATCCGGTGTTTCATGCTAGAACAAAGCATGTGGAGGTGCACAACCACTTCATTAGAGAGAAGGTCCTAAAGGAAGAGATCAAGATGCAGCAAATCAAGACAGATGTCCAAGTGGCAGACTTGTTTACAAAAGGGCTGAATACTGGCAAACATGAGAGTTTTCGCTGTCACCTCAACATGGTGCAGCGAATGAGGACTAGTGCTGAGGGGGAGTGTTGAAATATCATCACTAGCCCAATAGAGTCAAGCCCAATAATTGTACTAGCCCAATAGAGTCAAGCCTAATTGTACGAGCCCAGTATATTTATTTTAGTAGAGACTTTAGGAGAAAGAGATGTAGATATTTTAGGAGAAAGATTCAATTTGTTAGGTCTAGATTCAAATCGGTTAGGTCTAGATTTAGATTGGTTAAATATAGATTGTTTACTCTTAGTATAAATACCTCTCCACCCTACCTAGGTTATTCATCTAAGAAATCTAAAAACAATAAAAAGCAGAAGTATTCTACCGAGTGTCTTGTATTCTCTTCTCGATTGGTCTTAATAAAGAGTGCGAGTGTTTCCCACAGTGAGTTGTGTTCAACAGCAAGAACACAAGTAAATTTATGTGATCAAAAGGGAGGGAGGGGGCAGCACTAATGCATCTATCAGTCTGGATAATACAGATTGGACTAAGACGTGATACCATTACAAATTCCTCAGATCAGTATATTAAACACATAATTAGCTCTTTAGGCATTGTTGTGTACACAATATCTACAAAGGAACTAACACAAGAGAAAGAGATTTGAAGCTTCATCAAGCACAAGTCATTCCTTAATCAACAATTTCATATTAGTAATACAGTTTCTTCCTCCTCGAGCATTAACAGTAAATAACCACAGACAAACCATTTCCAGAAAACTTCATAATGAATTAATCATAGTTCATCAATGTCATTCAATCTAAGAGTTCGAAAGGAAATACTAAGCTACTGAGATATATAACAGATGAACATGAACTACCTGCCTATATTATTCTGAGTTTCTTCAAGCTGCCGTTTCACTTCATTCCCAGCTACATCTCCCTGCTTCTCCTTCTCCTCCTCACCACTTTTTGTCTTCTTATTACTCTTCTTCTTCTTTTTCTTCAACTTCTTGGCCTTCTCATTATCCTCTTCCTTCTTCTGATCCTTATTCCCATCCGACGCTGTGAAAATTACCGATTCTCTTCGTTTCTCTCGCTTGGACAATCTAGGTCCATGGCGAGTAGCGGTTCCTAATAGCTCTTGAGGGTTTCTCGCCGAGATTCTGTATCCGGTTCACCGGAAGCATCAGCGTTGGAGTGTTTGCCGGCGACTGATGAAATTAACGATTCGGCTAGCTTTTCTCTCAATTTCTGCTTCGACTTTTTGTTTCGACAAAACCATGTTCGCAGTTGCAGAATCATAAATGGAAGCAGAGATCAAATCAGCCAAAGAAGCAAACCATAAGGGTCTACTGAAATTCGAGTTCGAGAGTTCTACGATTTTACCCACTAAAACCTATTTCCAGCGCCTGAGGTTTATATCTTAATTTAATTGTTCTAATCATTGATCGTTGAGGTTTAGCCATAATTTAAATTTCGACCAAACTTTTTTTAAAAATAAAGGTCAAGCTCGGATGCGCTAATAGTTTCGCCAGAAAATCGGACGGTAGTGATCGACCCTGATCACAGGCAACGCTAAATTCTTCACCGCAAGACCGTGAGTGCACCAGCCGGGAATCGAACCCGGGTCTGTACCGTGGCAGGGTACTATTCAAACACTAGACCACTGGTGCTTGTTGAAATATTGTGATTATATTATTTAAATCATTTAAAGTTTTTGATAAAAAATGATTTTTTCTTCTTTTATTTTTTTAATTTGATTGTCTAAGCTTTGATCACACCTCCTCTTCAATTGGAACTTAGATTTTTATTGAAACGTTTCAAAGTTTATAAGAATTTTCTAAGATAAATTATAAAGTTAATGTGCATTTTTATTATTATTTTGTTAGAAACGATTTTAGTAATATAATAAGCTGATTCTCACTGTTCATGATTGCTTAATTACCGTACTTTTGTATTAATGACAATTTAGTTTGCGACTTTTAATAAATAACAATTTAAGTAATTTAGGTATATACTTTGGAATACATAGATTATTAATAATGTATTTGTTTTTAGTACTAGAATATAAAGATTTAACATTCGACTTCAAGATTTCAATTATTTATACATTTGAAATAAATAAATGTACCGTGGCAGGGTACTATTCTACCACTAGACCACTGGTGCTTGTTGTTATATTGTGATTATATTAATAAGAAGTATGATTTTAGTTGCATAAACAATTTATAATTAGTATGTAATTTAATTGTTTATACATATATATTTTTTTAGTACAGCAAATGCAGGTAGAGTACATGTTAATTATTTATATCTTTAAAAGCATAAATTTGTAAATAGAGTAGGGATTGAATTATCTCACTTTTATTATTATTATTATTATTATTTTGTTGGTATACTCATCATCATTTTTTTATAAATCTATTTTACTTCTAAACATATATATTTTTTTAATTTTAATTATATGTTATTTCTATTTTTTTAATTAATTGTGAATTCGAGAACAAAAAAAATACCATTAAACTAAAATATTATATAACTCATACGGATAGATAAACATTTCTTATAAAGGCATAAAAACCTCAAACCTCAACCTAGTAAATGTGTAATTGTAGGGCTGACAACGATACATAACAAACTAAAACAGACAATATATACTCAATGCATAAGAATGTTTTTTCATACATCTTTTCAATTACAATGAAAAATAAGATGAAATTAAAAGTTTATGGTAAAAATTAATTTCGCTCTACATTTTATTAATTAACTTAGATTAGGAAGGACCCAGATACACTGCTTCATTCAAGGAAGAAGCCAACGAACTCAAGGGGTGACCTACTACACTTGGGAAGGACCCACTATCTGCACCAATTAAAATAATGTTATTATATTGGTATTAATAGAACATATTGATCCCCAAAGACTTGCATTCCATAAATTAAGAAACCAAAAAGAAGCTGTAAAGACCAAAATTCAGTAATGGCATAATGGAGTCTGAAGCAAACTACAAAGAAAATTATCGGAATTCATAATCCATCATTCCATGTATTCTGAGCAAACAAATACCAATACATACTAAAAAAAAAGCTAAATAAAACTTGGGTCCTACTGCAAAATGCTCTCCAAAATTTAAACATGTAACAATTGCAATGAAAATACTAGCAGCTTCAAGCTCTGCAGTTTATATGATACCAATCTTGTTCGCCACATCCAGAGCATCATAATCTGGAGTTAACCTAACATACGCCTTCTTCGTTCCGTCTGGCCTGTGTACCAGGAAGAATGTAGGATCATACATTAGGGCATACAATCATTCATCATAATGGATCAGTAATAGAGAATTTGTACATGGGTAGAAGATGGAAGGGTCAAATGATAAGCACAATCAGGCCCCAACAACCATTAGATTATAGTTGATGATGAACACTTTGAAATAGAAATTTATGAACAATGTATACCTGATTAAAGTGTTCACTTTCTTGGTCTGAATGTCATACATCTTCTTCACGGCATCCTTAATCTTCTTCTTGTCGGCACGAATGTCAACAATAAAAACAAGGGTGTTATTATCCTCAATTTTCTTCATTGCAGATTCTGTGGTCAGTGGATATTTGAGAATTTGATACTGGTCCAACTTGTTCCTTGGAGTAGCACTGATCCTGGGATACTTGGGATTCCTATCCTTCTTCAATGTCTTTGGCCTATGGAATGTGACTGAAGTTCTAATCTTCTTAGCCTTCTTCTTGAATGTTGGACCAGACTTCACTGCCTTGGCAGTCTTCAAGGCTTGAGCCTTGGGATCAGCCTTTTTGATACTGTCAGCTGCAAAAGATGAGATAAAATCCCTTAATTAAGAACAGAAACAGAGCATCCAAAGCTCAAAATTACCCAGAAGTTTATTAAGCTCAGATTCCACCAGTAAATTCAATACATTAAGAACATGGCAAAAATTTCCTAAACCATTTCAAAATGATGTTTTTTTTTTCATCAAGCAAGAAAAAAGTACAACCTAAAAGAGAGGATTTAAATCCCAAATAAACTAAAAAATCTAGATATTATTCCCTTCAGCTAACTATACTCTCGTAAACCAATCACTAGTTGTTGTAGAGTAGATTTCAGAAACCAGGTTTTGAATACTGGGAACGTATTTACGTCACCTAACTTCGATTGAAACAAATGGAGGTACGAATTGAAATAAACGAACATCTCGCATTCAAACAAAATCAAAATGCGGGCAAACCTTTAGGAGCCATTGCTGAAGATCCTGGACCAGAATAATCAACCTGGTCGCACAAGAAACAATTAAAATGAGAAGAAAAACCAAAAGCAGGAAGGAAGAAAGAGGAAAATATTAGCAGCAATGGCAAGAAGGAACAAGATTCATACCTTCGAAGAGAACGATGGTGAGACGGAGGTTGCAGCCGAATTAGGGTTTCTAAAAGGGAGATCTTAGATACGGCCTTCGATAGTCGATTGTGAAACTGGGCCTGACCTTTTGTTCTTGAAACTTTGGTCTTGGCCCAAGAATGTCGAAAGCAATCAAATTTGCCAGCCCACGTCAGTATTTAAACCCAATAAATTAAATTACCAATTTAATCCAAATTTTAGTTTTTAAATTTTAAATATATATTTTTTTAATGTTCACCTATCTACTATACACAAAATATTTCATTCCATATAATATTTAAGTTTAATAAATCAAATAAATTTTACAAACTACCTTTTAACTAAAAAAACTTAAACTTCACACAAAATAAAATATTTGAGAATATATTAACTTAAAAAAATTAAAAGACTAAATAAACACAAACTTAAAAATTTGTGATATTTAATATAATTAATAAAATTTTGACTTATATTAAACTTAATTAATCTATGAAATATAACTACCGATTTTATGTTTAATATAAACTTAAAATTGTATTTGGGTAAATGTATTGAGTTTGTTTGAAAAAAATATTTTTAAATAATTCAAAATTTCAACTGCTAAGTTGATGTCATAAACAATCGGAATAAAATTTACACTATAACACTCCACTGTGATTGGGTTGTTGAGTTATTATTTTTTTAATTAAAAAAAAAACAATAATTATACTTAATAGATTAAAATTAAAATTTTATAAATATATATATATATATATAAGAAATTTAACACTTAATAATGATATATTAATAACTAAAATCCATAAACTTAAAACATCAAAAACTACGAAAACAAACATAACAGATAACATCAAAACAACGAAAACAAACATAAAAATCCGGATAATACTATTATGCCATCTTCTTCCCGAGGAAAACATCTGTTAGAACTGTCTTTGACTGCATAGAAGCTCTCAAAAGTTTAAGTCCCAGACAAATACAATCAAACAAAAACAAAGTCAAGTTATCATATTTGAATATATTAAAATCACACGGAAATAAAAAAAATATTGATAATGTAAAAGATACCAAAAATTAAAAAATTACATTCACATGTAATAACATAATAAACATTATATAATTTAACGATGTATAACCCTTGACAAAACTATAGAGAAGAACATAAGTTACTTGATCGACAGTCAAAGTGACGAGTTGTTCCTCCAAAGCATCACATCTTTGATCTTAAACTTGTTCAACAATGTAACGCAAGAGATAGTGGACATTGGCATGACCCTCAAATCATCCATCACCATGTAACTCACCACACCCTTAACATAACCTTCCTCTTTCTTACTACTTGTGTTGGTCGTGTTTTCAGTTAGTGGCTCCAAATACTCAAGCTGTCTGCTCATTTCATAACCACAAGATGGACAGTCTTCGTTAGGATCATGGGAGTAGATAGAGCGGCATCGGCTATTACTAAAGAAACTCGGATGACTACAAAAATAAACTGTTGGCAAAGGTGGTGGATCAGTAGTGCAAGGCAACAGCATAGTAGAGCTACAAAATGACACAACTTGGGGCTTCAAAAGCTTGTCTCTAATCTGCCCATCTGCCTGAAAGTAAGTTCGGTCCAAAGTTTCAACGCTTTTATATAGATTTTCCAAACTACCAACCATGACTTGACCTTGGAGAAGCTTGCATGCAGTTCCAAGAGGAAGGGAGAGTAGATGGAAAAGAAAGTCTATCACCTTCTTGTCTGCTTCACCAAATATTACTCTCTTCCCTTTTGAGTCTATCAGAAGCTTCATTGTCACACCATTTTGAGCCATTGTTCTTATTGCTAACTAAGCTTTGATATCAACCACGTATTTATAAAGCTTTGATATCAACCCCATTAATGAAATGAAAAGTTCCAAAGGCGGCGCGTGGTTAGAATGTAATAAGTGTTATGTGCATGCATGCAACCAATTTTATTCCGCCCCTTCCAATTCCATACGGATAATTATTATACTTATGTTTGAAAATACTATTTTTGTTTTTATTTGGATAAAAAAAAGATGAAAGTGAATTAAAAAGTATTCAAAAAGCACATAAATATTTGAACACATTTACAACCATCCCCTACAATTATATGGAAGTTTGAATTATGTGAAAAGGTTAGTTGATGCGTTGATAGGAGATAGCACTTGTCGAGGTTCGTTCAAATTGAATGTGTAGTACCTTTCTATACACAACCCCACACGTGCGAGCGTGGACCAACTAGGCCGGCTCGCACACCCCCTAGGTCAACTGGTTGGGCTAGCTCCTCTAGATTGGCCAAAAACTTAGAGGTATTGTGACCGTCGTGCACCATGCCAAACATGATGATCATCTCATTCTCATAATGTATGTGTTCGTACTCATCATAAAGATGAAGTATCCCAATGCATGTGAACATATAATTATGCATGACGTCCCTGTACTTTTCATGTTAAGCAAAATCATGCAACACAACCTCGTTCATTCCTCATATATTAAACTAGGCAATATGCATACGTGTGGTATCATAAAACCCCTCATTTCCATACGTGTGGTAGGATGTCATAACATTTCATTATCGAGTATATTCATATCATAGTGCAACATGACATCTCATAACATATCATATCATTGAACATAACAATCATATCAAACATATGACACCTGTAGAGACCACTGAGCAAGCGTCATCTTACATAAGACAACTCTTCCAACCATGTCGATAGTAGACCCACAATTATTCTAATCGTATTGTCGCGCTATCTTCCCCCAAGGAAAACATCTGTAAGAACAGCATTGGATTGAAGAGAAGCAATCAGCAACTTCACTCCCTAAACCAAATAAAACCAAATAAAACCAAACAAAACCAACTCAACAAACAACAAAAACCAAACATTTATTAAAAAAAAAACATCATAGGTTACCTCATCCACATTCAAAGTGACAAGTTCCTCCTCCAAACCATCCAATTCTTTGACCTTAAACGTGTTCAACAGAGTAACGCAAGAGATGGTAGACATAGGCATCACCCTCAAGTCATCCATCACCATATAACTCACCACACCCTTCACATAACCTCCCTCTTTCTTAGTAAGACCACTTACTTGGTTGACCTTAGTCAGTGTTTTTTATGTGAGTTTGAATTCATCCTCCAAAGTTGCTACAAATATCGTCAGGAGTTGTTTCGTATCAAACTGTCCATCTCGCTTCATTACTAATTCACATTTCTAATTTAATTTAAACTTGAGCTTCGGAAATAGGACATTATACTGACCTCAATTCCCTCTATTAGGTCAAAATTAGATCAGAAAGGTCGGTGTCAAAAATGTCTAACCATGCCGAATGCACCATTTTTTTTTAGCCGGGGGACTGCACGTAGACTATCCGCTGGAGCCGAAAGACTCGGCGTCTGCAGAATGACACGTGTCACTTAAAGACGTTGACACGCGTAACTTAAGGGCGTTGACACACGGGAAGGTCTTGGAGCAGGTCAAGGGTTGTTACTACGAACGCGCAAGGCTGCGTAGTGTTTAGTGGGTTGGGCCTAATTGGGCTTGAAAGTAGGTTTTTGGGCCGAGTACAAAGGTTCTAGGCTACTGGACTAGACTGGACTGGGAATTGGTGGATGGTCTTTGGGTATGGATCCGACGTCGTTTCCATCGCCGTTTTCGCTTCTCCTCCGTTCAATGTGAGCCATGCTTGCGTCGTCTCACAGACGACCCACACTGTTGTAACGTATTGGTTCACCAGAAGCGCAAATCCGTTTCATTCCAAGTTTTTTCCTTCGGAATCGAGACGCACCGGCGGCGAAATGAATAAAACAAGGACAGGGCAATTGCATATAAAATTTGTTTTCTTGACATTTGGGTTCGTGTTGATTAAGGTTTTCAGTCAAAAATATATTCCGATCATGTTCTTCGACAACTCCAACAAATGTTACTCAACAAGGCCATTTCAGAACAGGGTGTGGCTGTGAATTCGACCAACAATTTTATATAGAATTCAAATGAGTAGTTAAGAAAGAAAGATAACCTAACCAAAAAACAGAGAGATGACGATTAAACATAGAAGACATTAACTACATTGATAATGAAATAAAAATAGACGACATAGCATCATGACGTCTTGAATAAAACCATGGAAACCAACAATCTTAGCACGCAGAGCAGATCTCTGAAAAGAAGTTTGGTCCAAAGCTTCCTTGATTTCATATAGATTTCAGAAACAACATTAAATTCCTTGACAAGGGTGAAGCTCACATGTAGCTCCAAAAGTTGTCAGCACCCATGCTCATCTTTGTTTCCTGTTATAAATTTATAAATTAAGCAGAGAATGTTGCATTCCTTGACAAGGAGATAGTGGAAGAGGGCAATGGTTTAACAGTAAGATCATCCATCACAATGTACGTAACAGTCCCCCCTTTCAAAAAATCTCCCACAATGGGTCGTGCCTCATTAGGTTCGTACACATATGATGCAGGGCTAGCCATCTTACAGTGGCATTTGGGACATTGAATATTATATGTAGCACTAAAACTATAACAACAGTGAGTAGTATTAGAACATGTATAATAGGTCTTTGGTCCTGAAGAAGGATAGTTTTGCAAGAGTCTTAGGATCTGGGATTGAGTAATGGGCGTTGGGAGGTCGGCATTTAACTGCGTTTGGTTATAATATGTAATGTTCAAGGCCTCCAAGCTGCGGTAGAGACTTCCAAGTGAACCAACCATGGGGCTGTCTTGGCCGGTGGAGAGCAGCTTGACGACATCTTCAACAGGAAGTCGAAGTATGGCGAAGATGACGCCGAAGAAGTTCTTGTCGGCTTCAGCATATAGGATTTTCTTCCTCTTTTTGTCTATCACAAGCTTAAAACGCACGAGGATTTCAGTTTGGTTTTGAGTAGACATGGTTTGATACTTGGGTTTCTGTTAGGAATTTCTGAAGTTTCTAAGGATCCACTCATCCATTCCTGAACTAAATATACTGTTCTCATTGGTTTCTTGTTTGACGCTTCGATTACAGAGATTCTGAATATGGATGGGGAGATAGGTATGATGATGCATGCAACCCTTCATTATTTCTTTTTTCTTGGAAACCCCTGTTGTACCGTAAAATCATTAAATAAGAAAAATAAATGCTTTGAATTTTCATTTGGTCCCTTCCCAAGGTTCAAGTTTTCACTGTCTAAACTTAGGGGGAGAGATGTGAAGAAATTCAGACTCTCAATAAAAGGTCATGATCTCCTTGAACAACCATATGAACATTTTCGTTCGGTCTAATGATCTACAAATGTCAAGTAAAGTTGATATCATGAGAAACTATATGTCTAACCATCGCTTGTCTAAATCAAACGGAGTCATTTGTAAGGTTGGTTGCAACAGGAAGATGATAGTATTGAACGCCTAGAAGCAATATTGGTTGCAAAAGGACCATATTAAAACTTATGGGACTACACAGAGACATATTCATATTCGCCTATAGCAAAGATAAATACTATATACTGGAATAAAGGAGGAGTACGTGAATGAGTTTGAATGAGAGTGAAAGTTAAGAAATGTGTAAATAGGATTTGATGTGAACCTCGGTACCCGATTGTCGGGTTTCCATTCATAGACATTCAACATAGCTTCAGATTGAGAGAAGAGAAAGGAAGCCAAGAGGAGTTAAAGAAAGATTTGATTGATCCTATTAAGAAGCCAAAAGTCTATAACATATGCAGGGCAAGGGCCTTTCAGCAAACTGTTTACAAGATCAAATATGAATTACGGGGAGGGGTGGGGTGTTACAGCTCTGTACAACTTGTTAAGGCTTTTGCTATAAACGACTTGGATTTTCAAGCGTCTTCTGCAAACAAAGCAACCAATGTCCAAAAATCAATCAAAACTCAGCTTCTCATGGACTCATCAGAAGGCTAACAAAATAGAATGATCTAACTTAAAAGGGCTCATTTAGACACGAAGTGTTTTGTGAAGGCTCTTTTATTGGTTAGTTCTTGTTTTTGTTGCCCTCTTTTGTAATGTCGACCGACTAAGGCAGGATTAGATAAGTTTATCTCCAAATTATGCGACCTTATCAACAGACTACATGATTAATTCATTCCTAATCAGGCCAACCCTCAAAAAATTAACAAGGGATGGTCCCATCATTGAAGTGCATGGTCCAACCCAATAGAAAGCCATTAAAAACTATAGAAAGCAGTAAAAGAAAAACAAAGTGAGAACAAGGCTAGGATTGCAGCAGCAGAGAATCAAAATAGTCAAACAATGTCCAGCATGCTTACCTCACTCATTTTCGTTAAATGACTAAGTAGCATGGCTTGCTAAGCCAGCTCGACAATCGAATAATCTTCGTTACCAAATCAAGGGAATGTATCTTAGCAGCGGGGCTACAAAAGACTCAATCGTGCAAGAAATTCCTCTGTTTCTTCACCTTCTTTAACGATCTGCTTTCACAAGAAATTTGTAGGGAAGATCAAAACATACATCATATAATGGGGAAATGGATCAAAAACAACAAAGGCATAAACCCATAACATGTTGAGGAAAATTAAGCTACAAAGAACAATTCATTGTCACTACTATTTAGATGGTGCCTTGCACAACTCCAGGCCATTTCTATTTCCATGAAGAACATATTTTCGAGAATTAGACACAGAAATATTGTGGGTGAATTAGGGAGAAAAACAGTCAACGAATATATGCACCACACCCACAAAGTTTTGGCATTTGAAGATTTAGAGCAATAAAACAATATTTTTCCCCTCCTTCCTAGATTAACAGCAGAAGTTCCAAAAAAAAAAAACGATCCAAGTATCGTAGTAAAACAAAAGAATACGGTCCAAAGTACCTTAATTTCTGTGTTTTCTGGCAGACCTATTTCAGTAAGCACATATTGGCCAACTTTAACCCAGTCTATCTTTTCTACATCAACCAAGTCTTTGTCCCTCTTTACTTGAATCGGAGATAAATCATGGTCAAAAGAATTTCCTACCCAAATATACAGCATCATGTCATCCTTCTTGCCTAAATACCTACTTGGAGAGAAAATCACTACGGCAGCTTTAGAATGAAGGTAACTTGTGTCAAAAGCTGCAATCTTTGCTAACTCCGGCCAACAGTATACCATTGGTTGGACAAACTCACCATCTTGCTTCCCATTTGACACAGTGGATACCATGCCGCCTTCAAAATGTTTTGGATAGCTTTTCCATGAACCAGCTGATTGTCCAGCAACTTCAGTTTCGACCTGGCTCGTGGCCATGCAACCTACACGTACATCCATTCCATTTTCGATATTCTTGAAATTCTGAGTGGAACTTGTTTGTTCATCTTCAACATTATCCATAGGCTCTGAGCCCTTTTTCATATTAAATGATGCATCAAGAGAGAAAGAAATCTTGTTTTTCCTCTTACCATCTTCTTGAGTGGCAAGAAACCTTGAGGCACTATTTGTTGCTCTGATTTTACAAGGCATTGTAGGCAATGTCAGAGATTTTGCACTACCTCGGCGTTCTGCAAGAGAAGGTGAGAACTTTTTGGATGGGAATGAGAATGACCGAGAACTTGATTCCAAAGGGACTGCATCACGAGTTTCTGGACCATTGGGCATCGATTCTAAGGAACTATTGGATGAGATAAGATGCATGTTAGAAAAACTAGATAGAGTTGAAGAAACTTGAACTGTAGGTGAAGAAGCAGAAGGAGAATCTAAAGAGGATTCTGAAAAATACTTGGTACTTGAACTTGAATCAGAAGAAAGGGAGTCTGGCGAAAGATGGATAGGCGAAGAAGACGACGAAGACAAAGAAATTGCTGAAGGCGATGGAGGTTTTGCAGAAAAATGCACCATCATCAACGAGTCGGAATAGACCCTAGAGAGCGATATCCGTGGAGCTGATACAAACTCTCTCATATTTCCAGAGGCAAACTTACGCCTAAGCATACTCCAACTGCTTTCTCTGACAGGAAGATGGGTTTCATGCTCATTCTCAGATGAAGGAAATGGAGGAACGAAACCACCAGTAATAGCCTTCTGGAAAATTTCAAAATCTAAATCATAGGAATCAACTCTCCTTTCCCCTGGATAAGGCTTAGTTCTTAATTCCCCAAGATTAATTTTACTGTTAGATTTATCCATTAAAGGTAACAGGTTTGCAAAAGAGTCCCAAAAGTTGGTTGGTTCTTCCCCTTCTTTAATTACATAAATAGGCCCATGCACCTTCTCATATCGAACGATTTGCACAACAGCTCCCCTCGCATCTCTTTCCATGATTGCTTCACAGTTCTTACCAATCCAAACAAATATGGCAGAGGGTACATGAATGATAAATGCACCTCTAGAATCCAGAGATGAGGTAGAAGGATCATTTAACATTTTGGGGACCAAATGCAAAGGATCATATGGCGAGTGTGGAGCAACTCTGTACATCCTCAACAGTGAACTTGGGCTAAGAGGGAAAGCATGGACCCTCTTTTGGCATTGTAATAACTGGCAAGCAAAACCCATATTGGGGTCAGCAATACCTCTTGCTGCCTTTACATATTGAAATGCATCATCAAAACTCTGCCCTTCTCTCCACATAAGATAGGCAATCACCAACGACGTCGACCGCGATACTCCCTGGCAACAATGAACAAAAACCCTTCCATTTTGTTCTCTAACATCTTCAAAGTAGTCAAAAACATCATAAAGTATACTGGTAATATCCTCAGAAGGGCTATCCTGCAACCACAAAGTTCTGTACACGAAATCATCTTTGAAGTACTCAGGGCAAACGAAACCTACACAATTCAACACATGAGTAATTCCATTCTGTTTAAGTATATCCCTATCTCGAGCAACCGCATCACCACCAAGATATACATGTTCTGCCACCTTTGAACACTCTTTGTCAAAGAAAGCAATCTTATCCCTCTTCACCAGCCCACAATTCTTATCCGGGTTTCTCTGAATTGTCGACAAATCAAGTTTCAACCTCTCGCAATTTCCTCTGCCACTTGGTGTAGGAGGCTGCGGCCACTCACCAATATCATCCGACCCCGCCTTCGGCCATTCATCTAAGCTTCGCCGAGCTATGGACAAAGGTTGTAAAGGAGGCAAACACGACCTCGCTTTGCAATGCTGCTGCGACCTTGGAGTTAATGGGGCAGGGAAAATTCGGCTTGGTCCACTGCTATCACCAAGATTCCCATTGGGGTCTCCACCTTCTCTGTTCACTTCCGGATGGTGAAGGGAGGAACGTGATGCAGACCACGAGGCCGAGCGCCAGAACAATTTCCGATTGCCAGAGAGCTGCACCGCGGCCCCAGAAGTACCAGAGTCCTCGGAGCCCACCATGCCCGTCCAAAATCCACAGACAATAACTCAAAGAAGCCCAAGAAAGTATAGAAACCCTAATTTAACTTCTTTCACCCGGACAAAAAAATGAACATATTGCGCTGAAATCATATAAACAGATATCAAACAGTCAGACCCATATCAGATCAACATCAATACCATCAACCAAAGGGCAGTAACAAAAAATAAGTCAAAGAAAACACTTCGAAGAACTAAATTAAGTAATGCCCACGATTTATTTCATAGTTCCCAGATGAAATAAAAAAGAACCCAGAAACCAAATTGCAAGAATTAAAGAACAACAAAGAAACAACAAATCTCAAACTCTGACAACACACAACTCTTCGATAATCTACAAAAGAAGAAAAGTCAGAGCAACGACTTTGAAAAAGAGAGAGCAATTTAGAGTGCTTGATTTCTAGGGTTTGCAATGAAATCAAAGAGAAAAGAGATGAAGAGTTTAGATTTGCAACTTACAAAATCAAATGAAAGAGGAGGTGCAGTGGAGTGAGTAAGTGAGTGACTGAAAGAGATAGTGAGAGCAGAGCAGAGCAGAGACGTTTTAGTATAATCTGAGAGAGAATTAGAGAGAGACTGGCCGTGGAGAGGAAAGAGGAGCACAGGTCGAGAAAATTGCATTTAACCAGATTTCAATGTCTGGGCCCTTTCACACATTTTATTACTCTCATTTTCCATTTAAACAAAAATTAATTATGGCTCCATTTTAGAACTGCCTTAGGACGCAAGCAAAAACGAGTTGGTTTCACAAAATTCGGTTCCTAACCATCGAGTTGGAGCATTCGGCACTAATAGATCAATTAAATAAATATTTTAAATTATTATTAAATTAAAAAATAAATTTCATTTTGTTTAAAAATAAATCATAATGAAAATGGGTTCTTTCAAGTCGAACACGTCCAATTGAACAAAACAAAAACAAGAACCGATCGTCTTCCGATAATTTTAATAATTTTATTGAAAATTTTTACGAAGAACATCGACGGACTAAAATTATAATTTAGAAAATTTAAAAGGTAGGGGCTATTTTCTACCACAAAATCATGGGATATTTTGGCATTATTCAATCATTGCTTCTTCTTACTCATTTCTTCAACCATTCTCTTTGTACTTTATGGATTCATATCATAAAGTATACAAAATCTTTATGTAAATAAATTTCTTATTTTAATTTATGGTTGAAAAAGTCTCTCCACATTCTTGATGAGATGACCATAAGAAGAAGATTAACCTCAACTGACCAATAAGCTTTTAAACAAAACAAAAAGCATGTCAACTTGGTTGTCTCATATGCCATTTGATTCATACACAAGACAAACCCAAAGGTCATACATGTAATTATCACTTCAAAATTTTAAGATCGATTTTTCGGCCGTATTGTATAGAGCGCTCAAGTGCCTTAACTTATTACTAATAATAAGAACGGGGCTTGGAAGCAGTGAAAAAAAGTCGAGCTGTGAAATCGTGTGGTGAGATATTTACACGTACTACCTTTTTTAAGATCAAAATTAAAATTCTCTTACCTTACTTGTTGTACTAAAAAATGGTAAAGTTAACATAAATGGGATAGGTTTGACTTCTAAATTCCTCTGTACTGCTCGACTAAAATAATACTTTAAAAACATGTAGGGTGTCACGGTCATACTTGTAACTTGTTTTCTGAGCTAGAACGAGTGTCGCACAATTTTTGTCTCACTATCACAAGAGTGTGAATGTGACCCTGAAGTATGAATATTCGAACCTTTAACCTCTTGATCAAAGACATTTGAATTATGTTCGAGTTGGCATAGGATCACTACCGTTTAAGGTTGTTTCCCCAAAATCTTCTACTAGCACCAACCGTTTGTGTGTCATAAAGAGAGCCGTGTGGATTGGTTTAAACAGTTTTCCAAGTGAATTCCTTCAAGTTCAAGTAACTTGTGATTTGGATAGGACCATAATTTCTTTGTGCAGTGGGAAAAAGGGAAACTTCTTGTGGGACTATAGAAAGACCAATTTTCAAATTTAGTCAGCAAAGTGTCCAGCCAACGTCAAGATTATGGCATGCCATTGATGTTGATGTGCCAACAACAACAAACCAAATCCAATAAATAATATCAAAACTATTCAAATCTAACTCTAAATTCACACGGCTGTTTCAAACGTAAGTGTCCGAATGAACTTCGTGTACACTTTAGGTAACTGGAAAATTTGGTTGGGTTCAAACTCACGGTTCCTATGTGAGATCCCATCAATTGGAGATGGAAACAAAACATTTCTTACAACGGTGTGGAAACGTCTCACTGATAGACGTGTTTTAAAACTGTGAGGTTGGCGACGATACGTAACGAACTAAAATGGACAATATCTACTATTGATAGACTTTAACTATTGCATCCCATATATGACATGATAGAAAATATATAACGTGTAATGTTCTTGAACGGAGCAGCCTCAACTCTGCGCCTGTTCAGGAGGCACCTGAAGTAACTCGAGCGCGGTAGCACCGACAGGGTTGAGACTGTCTCGTTCTTACTCCATAACCTCTCTGGAGGGAACAAGGGAGATGGGATCAGTTCGGTACTAGCTCAAACATTGACTGATAGCAAAGCACACTGATCACTGAAGATGCATCGAAAACCATCCGCAACAGCCTTGGGACAAATCCCATCACGCAACCTGTAGACACCAATTGAAAGATACATACACTAATAGATTATTTTTTTTCAAACATGAGTTGGAAGTAAAATTAAAAGATAACCATATTTAAATAAACAATTAAATATTCAAATTTTAATAATAAATTTAAAATTGTTAAAATTAGTACTATGGTTTGAAGGGACCGCGCGCACGCAGGTCCCCGCTAACACAAATTATGATGTAGGCTCCACCACGTGGGCAGGCCTTAAGCCCAGCACCCCTCCTACGTGCAATGGAGGCCGCGGGCCTAGGAAATGGGCCTTATTGATCGTCCAGTATCCCCATCCAGGTAAGTGAGTTCTACGGCCTTTCGCCTGTTAATTTATAGCCTCATCGCTCCTTTCCTTCAGCGGTTTTCCGATGTGGGACAACGACACCGCTTATTCAACGAATTACTCCCAATCCATTTATCTTTTCATAACTACATTACAATAATTTTTCAAGCATTCACTCGTTTCATTAGTTTGGTGATCTCATAGTAAAATATAATTATTTGTTTAATATCTACTTTGCCTCACTGTGAGGGAGAGCGTGACAATTCACAATGCGAGTGTGTCCTGTGATAAACGTTGAAGAGAAAGGAAATGTCACTGTCATATAAGATAATAGTAGGTTGTGATCCCTACGTGCAGTGAATCTTAGGCCTAGTCAAAATTAAAAGCAACAATGTCATCATGAGTGTTAGAGACAAGCTCATAGAAATCAGATTCGGCTCCCGATTGTAACTTCAAAAGTTGAAATTTCAATATGAATTTCGACACATAACCCTATAATTAATTTTGTATATATCTCACCATACTCATCTAATTTTGATAGGCATGTACTACCAAAAATAAATTCATTTTTTATATATCCGTTGAAATAAAAAAAAAGTAATATAAAATATTAAAATACATAAACGTGTCTTACTAAAAAATAATAAATTATTTAGATTGAACCCCCATTTGATAAATTTAATTATAGAGGATGTGTATATCTAAATGGATAAAAGTATGAAGTTGAAAGTGGTCCTCTATCTTAATCGAAGATTATCTACCTTACATGCGTGAGAAAGATAGACCATACAATCTAATATTAATTCATACACGTATTATCCATTTCATTCATTACTTTATATGAAAGCATCCATTAATATCATGAAATAAACCAATTCAATGTCCATAATTTATCTACAAGCTATAATTTACATTTTAAAACGATTAATTTATACATAATATTTGTTAAAAATCGTATCTTCATGGTGTTCTCACTATTAAAAAAAAAATATAACAAAAGATTATATTATGTGTATTTAAATTAATGAGCTTAATTTATAATTTTTTTTAAACTTTTGTAATTATTTTATTACAGTAAATTCAATGATTTTCAATACAGTTGTTTAAATGTTAAAAAATTTGACAACGATCCAATAACTCAATGACATATTTAAAATTTTCCAAATAATATACATTAATTGAAAATTTTAAAATTTTGCTTTTATAGTAAAATTTTCACTCTTAAAATTTTTCACAAATATAGTATAAATTTGACATTTTTAACCTATTTTATATATTATTTAATTTTTAATAAATCGAGTCATACTGATATAATGTCTTAATCATCAATAAAACACAAATTCCTCCCAAATATTTTTTTAAAGGATTTTGTAAGGTATTAGTGGAAGTCGCTGTCAAACTAGCCTATTATGCATATTAATATCAATCTTTTATTTTTTCAAGATCTATTAATGTAGTTACTATGATTAAAACCCCCCCTTTTTTTTTTTAATTATTTCAACAGTTGCCATCGATATTAGGATTTTTTTTTTGTTTGCATTAAATTATTATTTATCCAGCTATTTCAAACGTGTACATACTTTTATGACTCATTTACTAAACATCAAAATAATGTATTAATTATTGAAACACATATAATTTTGTATTAATTGATTTATTAAACATATCAATAATATAATTTATCAAAATATTTATTCAAGTTTAAATTTTATAATTTTACTTAAAATAAAATAATACCTTAAGATTTCGATTTTTACTATAATTATTATGAAATTTATGCTTAAAAAAAAGTTATAATTTTTAATGGAAGTATAAAATAAAATTTAATATTTAGAATATAAAGACAAAAAAGTCCTCATCAAAAGGATCCCGACCATGTGATGTAGACGCCACTACTCGGCTATTCCCACGGACCACATTTGATATGACTCTTATCCACTTGAATCACTACTGCTATCCACGTAACCAAACAGATTTTTTATTCCACAAATTGCCCCCACGCAAATCTCAGCCGCCTTTATTTATAATTTTAAAAATGTAAATATATATATATATATCCAGTGGGGCCAACGAGACCTCTCAATCCAACGACTCCAGTTAAGTTTCACCAATCCAACGAACCAAAGAGAATGAGGGTCCAAGAAGCTTCCATATACCTTAGTAGCACTTTAAAAAAATTCTCTTATAAAAGATCTTTAGTCCCAAAAGGTAGGGGCAGTCGTGGGCCCACTCAGTTTTAATATTCTTGATCGATCCTGCGGCTCAGATCATTTTGCATCTCCAAGATTCAGTACGACAATTTTAGATGTTTTTTTTTACAGAAATACTTTCCATTTGTGTTGATTTTTCTAAATTTATAGAATTATATTAGACACCAAATTAAAATTAATTTTTTTAATTTTCATTCAATATAAATTTAATATTATTATTGAAATAATTAGTGTAACGAATAAATTAATTGTTGAAGACTTATATTATGGACAATATATTAGAAAAAATATAATACATCCATTTTTAAATGTATCCTAATAAGATTTAATTTTTGATGCATTATTATTCTAATAAGATTTAATTATTCTTAATGTTTATTAATTCACATTGTTTCAAAAAATATCATGTACTTTTGCATTAATTAAATTAAAAAAACACGTATATATAAAACAGTAAATTAATAATAATAATAATAATAATATAAATATTTTTTCATTTGAGAAAATGTTAGGTTAATTTTTTAATTTAACATTATAAAAAGGGAAAGTGAAAGCTTAGTCAAAGATGGTAATAATATTCTAGAGGCAGAGCAGTGGAACCGTACACGTGGCATTTGATTTTTATTTTTTATTTTTGGAAATACAGTCACGTTATTGGTGCAGGCATTTCGAACTACACAGTGAACGAACCGAAGTTCCATTTTGCCAAAATGCCCACAAATTCTCGTTAAATTTACCATTTGCACCACCAAAATTCTCCCCTTTCTTCTTCTTCTTCATTCCTCCATTGTTACTATTCTCGCATTTTCACTGATCTTAGAAATGGGACCGCCCGTTGTATCCGTAGAGAATGATGAGGAGAGCTCGCTGTTGCTCCAGTCCACCGCCGGCGACCTCTCATGGCGCTTGAACTTCGATGGCTTTCAGTTATCTCCAGAGCATAAGGAGAAGAAGCCCTCTCGTGCTCTCCATGATTGCCTTGGGGTTTTGAGTAATTTCCATTTCCCTCTCTCTTCCTCCTCTTCTGCCGTTCCTTCTGTTGGCTGAATCACTTTTGTTCTTCTTTTTGTTAGCGATCCATGTTTGTTTTGTCAATATCGTATTCGATGGTCTGAGTGCCTTGTTCTTTACTGGAAATATTCCTTTTACGTCTTGGGCTGTTGTTTTCTCTATTTCTAATTTGCTTTTTAGCCTAGCTGCTGCATATATTCGTTTAATATTTTTTTTTTTTTTTTTTTTTTTTTTTTTTTTTTTTTTTTTTTTTTTTT
>NW_019268537.1:650770-658372 GCF_002738365.1 Cucurbita moschata
TTTTTTTTTTTTTTTTTTTTTTTTTTTTTTTTTTTTTTTTTTTTTTTGTTTCTGAAGAGTATTTATTCTTCTGCCACTGAGCCAGTTCCTTTAATTTCTGACCGGAGATGGTGGGATTTTTCTTTTCATTCCATTTGTTTATTTCATGTATTTAATGAACGATTGACCTATCCGTTCTTTGGATGAATTTAAAATTTGGAGAGGAGAATATGTAATTCGAAGTTTCAAAGGCCTGAACTAGAAGCTGGAGAATTATTTATTTATTTTTGCTGCAATTGGATGTGGATGTTTTGTGGTTGATTGATTCTTACAGTTGAGTAATTTCCCCATATTTAAGATCTCCCGAGGCATTGATTGTGGCATAGAAAGTAGCAGCAGTTCCCAATATTTTGGGTTTCCACGTTTTGCTGGGTAGTTCATGGTCCTTTGAAGTTGCAAGTTTGTTCGTGCATACGTTTTTTTTGCCTTTGTAAAGCATGTGTATGTCTTCATGTATCTGTTTGTATGGCTAGATTTGAATTTGTAGTGGAAGAATGAAAGTAATGAACAAAAATATCTTGAGAACTTCATCCATCTTATTCTCAACACTTTTCTTGGTGAATTCAGCTCCTGAAGATTATGTAGCTGAGTACTACCAGCAGCAGGTAGAAATGCTTGAGGGCTTTAATGAAATGGATGCGTTGGCTGATCGTGGTTATGTTCCTGGAATGTCAAAGGTTGATGTTGTTCTGTACTTCTATGCTTTCTTAATGATTAGGACATTCTTCGCTGCTCAAAACCAGAATATGGCTATGGTGGTTGCAGGAAGAACGTGAAAAGTTAGCTAAGAGTGAAACATTTGCAATCAGACTATCAAATGTTGCCAATTTGGTTCTGTTTGCAGCTAAAGTATATGCATCCATCAGAAGTGGTTCCCTTGCTATAATTGCTTCCACACTGGATTCACTTCTCGATCTTTTATCTGGTTTCATCCTATGGTTTACTGCATTTTCCATGCAAACACCAAACCCGTATCAGTATCCTATTGGCAAAAAACGTATGCAGCCTCTGGTTAGTTCTCTTGCAACTCCCTTTGTCTACTGTTTGACGTGGTGAACAAAATGATCAGATATAGATTTATTATACCCTGCATGCAACTACCTCTTTGATCACTGGCTTGTAGTGAAATTTGTTTTCTCTTATGTTCTTCTCCCAATATTGGGAATTTTAAAAATGATTTCATTTTTAGTTTTTCAATTTTTAAAATTGTGCTTGTTTCTTCTATGTGATTTTCATCTCTCAAAGAAACATTTGGATTCTTATCCGAAAGTTCAATAACAAAAAAGTTCATAAAATGTAGTTTTCGAAACTTGGCTTCGATTTTATTGATAAGCTTAATTTTAAAGGAAAAAGAAACGAAAAACCAAATGTTTATACTTTTTCTTCATGTTTTCCTTACGAATTATGGACTGCAGAACATGGGAAGCTTCTAAAGCTATATTTATTTAAGATCTATGCAATTTCACTTACTATGTGGCATGAAGGAAAAAGATATCAACTTGTCACGTGCTTCAATTTTTGTGCACTAACATGTTCAATTACTCTGTCACGACCCGATTTTCGAGGCTTCAAATATCGAATCGTGATTAAAAAGACGAAGGCGATGGAATTGTGACAAAATGGTATAGAGCCAGACATCGGACGGTGTGTTAGCGAGGACGCTGGTCCTCCAAAGGGGGTGGATTATGAGATTTCACATTGGTTGGAGAGGGGAACAAAACATTCCTTATAAGAGTGTGGAAACCTCTCCCTAGTAGATATGTTTTAAAACCGTGAAGCCTTATAAGAGTGTGAAAACCTCTCTCTAGTAGATATGTTTTAAAACCGTGAAGTTGATGACGATATGTAACGAGCCAAAACGGACAATATCTGCTAATGGTAGGCTTGGGTGGTTAGATGCTCCTTCCAATGGCTTTAGTACTATGATCAATTTCTAATTTAAACTGCTTTCGGATGCCGCTCGTTGGGCAAGCAAAAGATTTTCAACATCAAAATGATCGATTCAATTACAAGCTTAATCTAACATTATTTGGTGAAACAGTTATCATATCACGTTAATATAAACTAAAATTGGATTGCACTCAAAAGTTCCACTTTTGAAGGGGAGCAGAACTGCGTTGATCATTCTGCTGTATGGAGTTCATATAGTTGTTTGCTGCTGTTTCTCTGGATGGTTTAATGATTGATGATATATGGTTGCTGGTGATTTAGTTATACAACCCGATGTTAAATCTTACAGAATTTGAGTCATTGTGTTTGTCTCTTCTTAATTCTATATCTGATACTCAAGTCAGGAGTTTTACTGCAGTTAAAAGATTGGGTTTTATTTTTCAAAGATTCAGTTGACTTCTTCATATTGATACTGATACTTAGGACAGACTGCTATCACGGAAGATAGCTAGCTGAGAAGCACAGATACAAATATGATATCATTTTTTTAAAATCTAGGACGTCGACATGACAACGGCACCTACACACACAGATATATAAACGAGAAGAAAATTCAAAGTCAACGAGTTTATGCATTTGTATGCTTAAAAAATTAGTTTTATATGTTTCACTCTCAAATTTTAGTATTTTGGTCATATATTTGTCTATTTAGTATACTTATGCTTTCGATGCATGTCTAACCAATGTTGGATCTACTTTGGTTTTCTGCAACTAGTTTCTAACACAACTATTGTACTCGCGAGTGTCGGATGTGTGTCCAATAAGTGCGTAGTGTCCGAGTGTCGACATGTATCAGATATGGACATGCTAGCCTAGTTTGTGCTTCTTAAATAGCTAGTATGTTTGCCTTCCCGTTAGAGTGGAAGGCCCATAGTTTCCGATTGTTGAACTCAATCGTGAATAACTACTCTCTCAATAACAAAGAGGGCAGTATGAGTATGAGGGGGTTTAAAAGTTTATTACTATTATCATTATAATCTATTGGTTGTGAGCTGTCACTGCTGGAGGATTCTTATTCCATTTTTTGTTGTGTGCAGGGCATTCTTGTTTTTGCCTCCGTCATGGCAACTCTTGGATTACAGATAATATTGGAGTCAATTCGGACTCTCTTATTAGGCGTAAGTAGTTAGAGAATCATCTCTCTTTTTCTCGTGAAATTTCCCCAAGTTCATCGCTCTAGCTAGCCGAAAAGTTGTCCCTAGATAGTGAATTGGACTAGATTTTTGTTCCACGACATTCCTCCCGATTGCTCATAAGGCTTGACATCTTTCTTCTTTATTAAACTTCTTACTCTTATTTCAGGATTCTGTGTTCAACTTAACCAAGGAGCAAGAGCGATGGGTTATGGGCATTATGCTCTCAGTTACTCTGGTGAAACTACTCTTAATGCTTTATTGCCGGGCCTTTACCAACGAGATAATCAAAGCATATGCTCAAGATCATTTCTTTGATGTAGTCACCAACGCAATCGGCCTTGTGGCTGCTCTTCTTGCTAATTATATAGCTGGCTGGATCGACCCTCTTGGAGCTATTATTGTGAGTGCAAGCTCTCTCTCTCTCTCTCTCTCTCCATATTGTCCATTCCCTGCTGTTGTATGTTGACCTTCAGTATTCATATTTGCTGAATTTGAAACTCCCTTAAGAGCATATCTAGTTTAATGTGCATCTTGGTTATAAAGGTCTAGAACTTCTGATACATATACATACAGACTGTTAGCGGTGGGCTTGGGTTATTACAAATGATATCAGAGCCAAACATTGAGCATGCTAGTAAGGACGCTGGCCTCAAGGGAGGTGGATTGTGAGATGCCATATTCATTGGAGAGGGAAACGAATCATTCCTTATAAGGATGTGGAAACCTCTTCCTTGCAGACGCGTACTAAAATCATGAAGCTGATGACGATACGTAAATAGCCAAAGCGGACAATGTCTACGGGCGGTAGGCTAGGGCTTGGACTGTTACACCAATTGGATACGTTGAAAACCACAGAGGTTTTGGTTGAAAATAATATGTAGCACCCGAGTTTGTATAACTGATTATCGTTCTTCATTTTAGTTTCTAATCTTGTCAACTTCGTAGAAGTTACCCATGTTGATTCAGTGTTCTCTGTAAATTGCTGCAGCTGGCTTTGTACACTATACGAACATGGTCGATGACGGTATTGGAAAACGTAAACTCCCTTGTTGGAAGATCTGCTGCCCCCGAGTACCTACAGAAGCTCACTTACCTATGTTGGAACCACCACAAGGCCATCAAACACATTGACACAGTTCGAGCATATACATTTGGATCACACTACTTTGTCGAAGTCGATATCGTCCTGCCCGGAGACATGCCATTGGAAGAGGCTCACGACATAGGTGAATCACTGCAAGAAAAGCTCGAGTTGCTACCAGAAATTGAGAGGGCATTTGTTCATCTTGATTACGAGTACAAGCATAAACCAGAGCACGCACAGGCACACTTTTAGAACAAGGCACAAACATGGTGATTTCTTCAACTCTACAATCCCGCATGTTCATTTATGTTGTAGTAAAACTGCAATAACACCGTTTTCTGTCTTGTAAATTTGTTCTTGATTCTATCCCTGATCTCAGAAAATTTGCTCAATACATTCAAAATTCTTAATTCACGATATTAGATTTGAACATCTGACCTCTTAATCCAGGTTGAAAATAAAACTTACAGATACTTTCAAGGGGAGGGGCATAATTGGAATTTAATCCGTATAGATACTTTATTTTGGTTGATTAGTCTTGCTTTAATGTGAGGGAATCCTTATATGTGAGATTTTTATACATGGTAGGTGAACACTAAAAATATAACTTAATTAATTAATCATTGATATAAATATATATTATTTAAGCTTATTAAATTTTAATTTTTACATTTATAGTCAATATTTTATATCTGATTAATTATCAATATTAGTTTTAATTAATGTTTCATGTAAAAATATTTATTTATTTTTATTTGAATTGATTAATCAATTAATTAAGCTATACGTTATATAATGCTAAATTTAATTTATAATAACAAAATTGGGTTCTCTTACCTTTAATTAATTAATTACAATTTTTATCAATAAAAATAGACATATATTATATTATTTTCAATTAATTAAGAGTAAGTATTTTCTCTATAAAATAGATCGATTTAAAACTCAATTTCTGAGAAAAATGGAATAAGCTATAAGAAAAAAACGTTCTATATCGATCTAAGATGATCGAAATAGTGCATAATTAGATGATCGTGCAAATTATTAGATAAAATAAAAACATGGATATATTTGTATCATTAGTATTTAGATGGATGGGAATTTTATTTATTTGGATTAATTGATGCATTTATGTTTCTTGTTTTGAAATTAATGTTTTTTTTTTTTTTGTTTTTTTAATGTAATACAATGTCGTCAGATTTTGTGCCATTATTTGATGACATTATTGACAAAATACCTGCCCCCAACCAAAAAAAAGTGTCCCATGTCGGGTTGTGACCCCTTTTCGAGTGTCGGTATTTTAAATATTGACGTTGAAAGAAATTTTACGAGATTAAAATTTTATAAAAAATAAAGATATTAATCATGATAAGAGATAAGGCGGTTCAAGATGCTTCTAGTCAATTATAAAAATGAAAAATTCACAAGATATTTAAATTAAAATTACATTTCAAGTTTAGTAAACTGAACGTTTAATTTTGTGTCTTTCTTAAATTTTTAAAAATCTTGATAAGTCAATACTTTTCCGACACAAAATTAAAAGATTAAGGATTTATTAAATATAAAATTTAAAATTTAAAAATTTATTAGAAATCAATTTAAAAGAATAAATTAAAATTTATTTTTGTATTTTATTGATATTTTTGTTATATTTTAATAGAATATCCTTCACAATCCATGAAGATAAAGAATTTTTTTTACATATAAAATTTAATATCATATGTCACTTTACTTTTTAAATTTTTGATAAAAACAATTTATCACCTAATTTTTTTAAAAAATATATTTTGTATGTTATTTTGACATATTAGTTTCTATATTTTAATTTTATTATATTTAAAATTTGTAAACATAATTTTTTTTTTTCTTTTAAAAAATATATTTGATTTATTAATTAGGATATTTAATTTGAAACAATCCATTCATTACCATTTTATTTAGAAAAATATATTAAAAATTGTCCATTTTATTTAGAATATGAAAATTTTATACGACATCTCTAACTACATCCTTCTCGACTTTTCATTCAATATCGTGAATCACGGAGAAAACATAATTATTCAATGAGATTATTAGAAACTCTAGAATCAATATTTGGTCAAGGTTCCATCAAATTAAAAGAATTGACGTGTATTAATAATTGAATTGCATAATTAGAAAAATCAAGAACGTTCAAGTACTTTAATATTAAAATCTTTAAGGTGGATTAAAACATGTTCGTGTTGTAAACGACCTTCCATATTTATATGATATTGTTCGCTTTGAGTGTAAATTTTTATAGCTTTAATTTTGTTTTCCACAAAAAAAAAAAAAAAAAAAAAAAAAAAAAACCTTGTACCAATGGAGATGTGAGATCCGCGTCGGTTAGAGAGGAGAACAAAACATTCAGTGTGAAAACCTCTCTCTAGTAGACGTGTTTTAAAACCGTGAGGTTGATGGTGATACATAATGGGCTAAAAGGGACAATATCTAGTAGTGGGTTTGGGCTATTACAAATGATATCAAAGCTAAACACCGGGCGGTGTGCGAGTGAGGACGTTGGTCCTCAAGGGAGGTGGATTGTAAGATCTTACATCAATTGAAAAGAAAGAACAAAACATTTCTTATAAGAGTTTGGAAACATCTCCCTAGTAAGACACGTTTTAAAACTGTGAGGCTGACAACGATACGTAACACACCAAAATAAACAATATATGCTAGTGGTGGGCAGAACATAATGTCCCTATTTATATAGTACTCCTGATACGTGAGACTCCAACCATTTTCATTTTAGCTCAATTTCAATGTATGGTTTACCAAATTCAACACCTATTCGACCTTCTACAAAGTATCTGTAGGAGGCTAAGTCGTTAAACATATATTTTTACGGTTAATACGAAGGCAACACAATCTTTTTTTGTTCCGAAGGTTTTTCCCTATACGAAGGTAAAAATAAAAAATAAAATAGTATAAAAACGCTGAATGGAAACTATAAAACAAGATGAACATAGAAGTCAAACTCCTAAACTTTTCTCAGTCGAACCTGATTCAACTTTTTGTTAAAGAGAATCGAGCTACAACGATTCTAGACTTTTCGTATGGCTTGGATTGAATACAAATACAATAAATATTCTTGTTAAAAATCGGCGTAAAGTCTAGAACGGGTCGTTATTCTACGAAAATTGATGTTTCCATTGGATGTTAGCTACGCTTTTATAAACGTTCAAACACTAGGGTTTCTACCAACTTCGATGGGCAAAATATATTTATCGTTCATAAAAATACTTTAGTAAGTAATAATTTCGTCGCAATATTTCTTACCATGAAAATAATTATTAAAATTAAGAATATAATTTTATTATATATTTACAAAAAAAAAAAAAAAAAAAACTTATTTCAGTTTTATTAAAACTT
>NW_019268537.1:658743-688639 GCF_002738365.1 Cucurbita moschata
AAAAAAAAAAAAAAAAAAAAACCTTATTTCAGTTTTATTAAAACTTTACCGTATCTTTAACCATACGTATTAAATTATTACCGTTAAAAGATTAAAATGTTATTGTATAACAATTTGGTTATTTTTTATTTTGAGACGTAAACAACCTATTTTAGTAGCTATTTAGTTTCCTTCGTCCACGTGTCAATTTTATGTCTAAATTTCTCAATGTGATATTTATAATAAAAATTAATTACTTAATTATCAACTAAGCATAATTAGCTAACTTAGAATATATTTACTCTTATTAAAATTATTAAGAAAAAAAAAGGAACTAATTTGGTGTAAAAAAAAATATTGTTTTTTTTTTAAAAAAAAAAACTAATTACTAGAATATGCTTGAAATTATTAAAATTTTCAAATATAAAAATTGCCATATTTTTAATAATAATAATAATGGAAAATAATGACAAAATAGAAAAGGTTACACCAGTGGTTGCGTGTGCAACTTCAACACTCCCATTCATTCCCTGGGCCCCACATACTCTTCCCAAAATTTTCTTCTAATTACTCTTTGGACCACTTTTGAAAGTTTCCCTTCGATTTTGACCCCTGTCCTTCTTTTTGTTTGCATTCTTGCCCCCGAAGTACAATTATGTTGGAGGTTAAATTAAAAGAGTAATCATTAATTAATTACGCTTAACTTCAAAGGAAGATGCTTAGCTTTTTATAATACAAAGTAATCAATAATTAGATAAGGTTACGTCACTTCACTTTATAATTGATAAAATTACTTACCTGTGATTCAATTAATTTGACTTTTTCTGTTTAATTATTACTTAGTCTTACCATTTGTTTTAATTTTATCCAAATATATTTGAATTTATATATATATATATAGATATATTTATATATATTTATTTTCATATTTTAATACTCTAAATTAATAGAGTAAAATGCAACCTTCTGAATTATATTATATTATTAGGAGGTTTGTAATTTACTAATAAATCTTTTAATAAATAAGTCATAAACTTTTAATTTCAGAGTTTAATAATTCAATAATATATTTGATATTATTTAATTATTTAAAATTTTTACTGATATTAACGTTGTAATTTGGGTCTTATTAGTTTGTAAATTTTTTAAAACCACAATTAGATCACTTATTCATAAATCAATGGATTAAAAATTTTATAGATTTATAAATTATGAAATTTATTTAATTTTTAAAAACTGCTAAGAAGATGTAAATGTGGAGTTGGAAATGAATTGTCCACGTGGATATATATTATGGACACGTAGGTAAACGTAAACCTAGGTTTACCTGTAAGCAAGAAGATGGGAGAGGGTAAGTGGTGGTTGGTGAGTTGGCCGTGGGGTTGTGATTTTGTCTGATCTGGAGGTGGGGGCCCACAGATCACGTGGTAAGGAGTCTCAATACGAGACAAATGATTGGTCATTCAGGAATCCCATCTGCACCAATTATCACCGATCGCCCACGTGGTACGCTACTACTGGTTGACCCCACCAGTCAATTTCCTATAAGCACAACGCTTTCACCTCTCCATTGCTGCCAGTCGGTGTAGCGTTATCAAATCCCTTTTCACTAAATGAATCTATATATATTTGAGCGCAGATGGGCGTAGTACATATAAATTCAGATTTCATGGCTGATTCTTCTGCTGCTTACATTCATATGGTAACCATTCATTTCCTTTCATGTTCTTTATTATTAACGGTCTATGAACGTTATTTCCGTTCGCTTGTAGGTGCAATACCTGATCGAGAACTGCTTGATCTTCCACATGAATAAAGAGGAGTGCATAGAAGCTCTCTCCAAATACGCTAATATTACTCCGATAATCACTGAAACTGGTTCGTTCCCATTTTTCCTTATTTTCTTCCCACCCATCATCACTACTTCAACATAGCTGACAATTTGTGCATTGTTCCGTATAATTCAAAGCAATTACAAATGTAATTCGAATCTGCATTAAAGGGTTATTAGATGACATACTGATTTTAAAAATCTACTATCTAGATAATTTATTATTTCTTTGTAATAGTGTGGAAGGAACTGGAGAAAGAAAACAGAGAGTTCTTTGAAGCTTATTTAGAATCTCGTAGCAGAAATGATAGAATACTAGCCGAAGAAGAGACAAGACAGTTGATCCAACGAATGATGTCTAAACATACTGACGATTAGGTGATGACTAGGTGACCAATCCATACACATGCATGCACCAATTACTTATTGACTATGACCTTTTCATTTTTTTTTTTTTTTGTCTCGTCTTTATACACATGTTTAAAGATGGAATATATGTACAAATATTAGCCTAAAATAATTTATCATTTTTTTTAGTATTATAATAATACATATGCCTTATGTTGACAACATTTGACACGTAATATATTCATATCATACTTTTCACATCATTTTAATATTTCTTTTATGTCAAACAGTGAATGAAATTTTTTTCGACGAATTATATTGACTTCACTATATGATATCTAAAGGGTAGTTTTGTAATTCGCTCATGTTCGGTATTGCCACATGGCAACTGATGATTAGATTCAAGACGTTGATGGGTAAATTTTTGTAGGGTAATTGAGATTGTGACATAAGACTCTTCTCCTATCGTCCATTATTGATTAAGTAGAGACATATAAGTGAAGAAAAATAATATTGGGGACAAGTAGCTTTATTGCCATCAAAATCATGAATTTTTTTTCTTTCTATCAAGCGTTTAAATTCAAATTTACTTGCTTCTCCTCATGAATTTAAATTGTCGTCTATAAAATTTAAATTATGTTTGAATTATGTATGATATTGAAATGAAAAGAAAGTATAAATCAACTAAATCATTTTTTTTTTCTTTTCGTTACTTATTAAAATCTTTTGATAACGGATATTATAAATTAAAACTTTTATTCTTATTTGGAGCGTTTTAAAAAACAAAAAAGAGTAATAAAATCTTATCTAATAAATATTTTAAATATATGGTAAATTTTAAATTAATAATTACATCAATTTAAATTTTAAAATTTTATAACTAAATCAATTTAGAGATGTCCACGTGGCGGGCAGGTCGGGAGCCTTCCTCCTCCCTGCCACCTAGAAGATTTTGATTTATTTTTGGAGTGGGATTACTCACCAGTTTGCTTTCATAATTTTTTTCCATTTATTATTCTTTTAAAAAATATAATTATTTTAAAGTTTTTAAACATATATATATACAATGCTCTACTAACTTAATTTCTAAAAATAATCTTCAATTTAATATTTTGTTTAAGTATTAAATTAAGGTAATATATATATATATATATATATGATTTTAATCCTAAATTTCAATTTATTTAGTAGCTAAATGTCAAATGTCTTAGGGTTGTGGGAAATCTGGCCCAAATCCAGTAATTTGGACGTTATTTCTTCAATTACTAATTCACAACTAAAGCTCTTTTCTGCAATCAATTTTGATGGGTGTGGTATCAGTTTGTTGGTTTAGTCATGCACTTACTCATGTTCGAGAGCTCGTCGTGATACCATAATGGAGTTGAAGCTACCAAATTCAACACTCGATATTAGTTTAGGTCCCATTGACCCCACATGGTGTCTCGAACCTCAACCAATTACACATAACTTGCGTGAGTTGAATTTGAGTGATGGAACTTGTCATTATACAATAACATACTAGTTTAGGTTCCAATGACCCCGAATAGTGGCTCGAACCTCTAGACGAACCTCACACAACTTCGTAGAGCTGAACTCAAGCGACGGTCGAGAGTATTTACATAAGGGCGGGGGAGGAAAATACACCGTGTTATTGAGGCATAGTGATATAATATAAGTACGGTTAATGATGAGTCAAAGTAAAGTGATAATACACCATTTTATTGAGGCACGGTGATACAGTTTTATTGAGGCATAGGAAAACAGGACAACCAACGTCCAGTGCTGTTCATAACTTGGGATGAAAACATGTCTTGGTTCAAGCAGCATTCACCTTGGTCTCCCAACCAGCAATGACATGTTCTGGGACAGCCTTCGTCTTCACGAACGATTCTCGAGCGAAAAGCAACTGCACAATAAACAAACCGACCATTGTATGCCTTCCCAATTCAAGCTAATTCACTAGAAAAATTTACATTTTTGGTCCCTTTAGTCTTCTCGAGCTAAAATGTTGAGTTAGAATACTTCCTTTTCTTTGTTATGATCGAACGTATGTCGAACCTGATCGTTTCCAACTCCAAGAAACTAGATGAACAAACTAAGGGGAGTAGTTTCATTGAACCCGTTCGTCTACGCTTAACATAAGAACAAAGTTTTTCCTAGGAAAATTTGTTCTAGCAGAGAAGCGGAGGCAAGATCGATTGCACTCACACACCCACGAACATAAATAAACAAAAAAACACAAAGATTTACATGATCCGGAGAGAAGAAAATTCCTCTACATTCACGAGTCGTAGCCAATCACTATGATCAAAGTGTTTATAAGTGTATCTCTCACACTATAAAGTTTTACTTGCAGAACTTTCTCCTAACTGTCTAGCTCCACGTCTCACAACAATGCTAGACAAACCTTTATATAAACATACCGATACTAATTCTCATATATGAATTAAGATGATTCATGTATCAATACGGAAGATGAACTAAATGAATCCAATACGTAGATGAATCGAAGTGGGTAATGTATCAAAAGTATTCATGACAAGCTATCTAACGCCAGTGTGACTAAATCGTACCTTTTTGTATGCGGATAAACTCCGTAAGTTTTCGGGGAAAACCCACTTCTTGAAATGGCCAAGAGCAATATCAATATGGTACAACTTTGGTGCCAGACTCAAATCAACAGCAGTTACCTTTTCTCCAGCAACATAAGGACCCTGACAGCATTGGGCATTGCCAAAAATGAGTAGGGTGAAACCATAAGCATTTTAATGTAGTTGTTCATATAATACACACACATACATGAGCCTTAAGATGCTCATCCAACGCCTTCAACTCTTCAAGCAAAGCCTGCTCTGAACCATCACTGGGGTCCTTGCTCAACAAGAATTTTACAAAAGCACCGTTTATCTTTGATCCCCTGCGAGCCCAAGTAAAGAAGAGGCAACACAATTGGCCAATGCCATGTCCGAGTACTGAATTGGGCAATACTATTAAGAAAAATAAGCGCCCCAAGTCCATCCCTAGCAGAAATTATCGTTTTTGGGCTTTTCCTTTCGAACTTTCCATCAAGGTTCTTAAAACGCGTCTGTTAGGGATAGGTTTCTGCACACTTACGAGGAATACTTCATTCTCCTCCCCAATCATCTATGTGGTATCTCAAAGTTAATGTAACAGCCCAAGCTAACCCTCTGTAGATATTGTCCTCTTTGGACTTTCTCAGGAGTATTTTCTACACCCTTATAAGGAATGTTTCGATCTCCTTGATGTGGGATCTTACAATCCACTCCTTTGTGGGCTAGTGTCCTCACTAGCATACCGCTCGGTATCTGGCTCTGATACTATTTGTAACGGCCCAAGCCAACCGTTTAAGAATACTTTGTTCTCCAGAGTTAAAATCTTAAATAAGGCATAAACTTACACAGAAGAAAATTGAGGAGGAGTAACAAGAGAAGGGTCTGGATACTTGTCCTCAAGAATCCCCACAATGACATCAGAATCAGGAACCCATTTGCCATCAAACTTCACAACAGGCACCTTCCCTTCTGGGCTCACTTCCAAGAACCTGCCAAAATCATCAACAATCAACACACAATCCCATTTAATTCCAACCCAAATTTCGAGACATTACCAACTGGGTTTGTCGGAGAGATTGACAAGAAGCAATTTATAAGCAACTTTCTTCTCCTCTAAAGTTAAAAGAACCCTGTGGCAGAAAGGGCCTACAACAAAGGGAAAACAAAAATCAAACAAAATTTTGCTGAGAAGACGAAAAAAAACAAGGGAAAGAAGAACATACAGTCTCCAAGAACATCGGGAGCACCAGTAGCAGCCTTGACAACAACCTCAATGGCCATTTTCTGATCGAAGGGGCGGGTGGGGAGCTTTGAAACGGGAAATCACAGAAGAAACAGAGGATGTGAGTGAGGAGTGAGTGCGGGAATTTGGGTATATATTTAAGTTATGTGGTATCAATTCCCATGGCGGGGCGGTGAAATGATAGGAAGAGGACAAGAATTCCATAGCCCCAGACAGGAATTTGGCATCTCGAGAGATTTGATCGATAAGATGCAGGGGATTCCTCTCGAGAAAAAGTATAGAAAAAGAAATTTTCTATATGGGGCTTCGAATTAGCCATACAGGTGTGTGCATCGTTTCATTTTCAGCCCACCCCACCTATATACCGCACAAAAACATTTAAAATATTAAGAACAAGAATCAAGAACGAAGAAAAGATGCATTTTTTTCGCTACGAATATGATCCGAAAATCAGCCCACATCCATTTAGAAACATTATCGCTGATTGGGGAGAAAAAGATTGTAATAGAGCTTTTGTGGTGCTTAGAGATTTTGAGTGAATAGGTTGATTTCAGTTTTTTGCATGGCTGACCATAAGAGGGTGGAAACATCGGATGAGATCCCATATAGGTTGGAGAACCTCTCCCTAGCAAATGCTCTACTTGAGGAAAGCCCGAAAGGGAAAGCCCAAAGAGCATAAAATTCGTTAGCGGTGCGCTTGGAGCGTTACAAATGGTATCAAAGTCAGACACCGAGTGATGTGTTAGCAGGGAAGTTGAGCCTCGAAAGGGGTAGATTGGGAGTCCCACATCAATTGGAGAAGAAAACGAGTGTCTGTGAAGACGCTGGCCCTAAAGTAGGGTGGATTGTGAGATCCCACCGGTTGGGGAGGAATTGGGGGTCCCACGTTGATTAGAGAAGGGAACGACCCTGAAGAAGGGTGGAGGGTTGTGAGATCCCATCAGTCGGAGAAGAATTGAGGGTCCCACATCGATTGGAGAAGAGAACGACTCTTAAGAAGAGTGGAAGATTGTGAGATTCCACCAGATAGGGAGGAATTGGGGGTCCTACATCGATTGGAGAAGGGAACGATCCTGAAGAAGGGTGGAGGATTGTGAGATCCCACCAGATGGGGGAGGAATTGGGGGTCCCACATCGATTGGAGAATGGGAACGACCCTGGAAGAAGATTGAATTGTAAGATCCCATATCAATTAGGGAGAAGAATGAACCACCACTTCTAAAGGCAAATTTTGTCACGTGTCAAATAAGACAAATTAAAAGCAAACTTTGTCATTAAATTTTATATTAATTAAAACACAATAACATAACATTTTATTAAAATACATAAACACGACAATCAACAGCAGCAAATCTCAAATCCCAAATCACTCCTCAGAGAGATAAACACTAAAATGAACAATAGTATCCACACCGTCCGTTGTATGCTGATCCACTTCATGATGAAGCATCTCCACCGTTGCATACCCTCTAGCATTCTCATACTTCCCTGTCCCTCCCACCACCGCAATCTGCGAGTCCTTCGCCGCCGTCCGATGAACCCCAAAGAAGCTTATACTATCCTCAGCCACGTGGTCATGTCCACCGCCGTGAAACAAAGCCGTCAGAGCCACAGTTTGACTAGTCCCATCCAACGAGCTAGCCAAGTAAAAACCTTGCGCACGCCCCACCACAGCCGAGCCAAGCTCGTGGCTTTCGGTCAGCTCGTCGTCGACCACAGTGACGGAGCCGAACATGAGCTGCTGAAGGGTGACTCTAGATGGGAGCTGGCCGGCAGTGACAAAGGGCTGGCTGTCTTCATCGCCGTTGAGGATGCCGTTGTTGGCGCTGTTTTGGAGGAGCAAGTTGTTCCCTTGGGAGGCGCCGTTGAAGCCGGCAAGGAAAGGGAGGTTGTTGTTGTTGTTGATGATGTTTTTAAGGTTGTCGTTGTTGAGTAAGGGGAGTGTTCCTTGGATTGGGAATAAGTTGTCGTTGGGCTTTGAAAATGCGAGGCCACTGTCGTCGGAATTCGCGATCACTCCGGTCACTACTCTGGCGGATGGATGGGACCCTCCCAGGATGTCGTGCATGTAAAATGAAATTGGTTCGGTGCCCGTTACCCCCACCCCCACCGCCGCCGCCGCCGGAAGGGGCTTAGTTGGAGGTGTTGATGTGGGGACAGCGGCGGCGGCTGGAGTAGCTGAATTGTCATCTTCTTCATCGTCTTCAGTTGGCCCTTGATTGTTGGCTGCTGCTACTGGTGGGTTGGTTTGGGGTACTGCCGTGTCGTCGTCTTCCTCGTCGTTGGTGGCTGCCGGAGTTGGAGTGGTTGCCGGAATCTGGCTCCCCGTGGTCGACGGTAGCGTAGTTGTTCCGACCTGAATAAAATACAATCGAAAGTAACACCAATTAGAAGATATTCTTCATAAAAATTACAATTTTGAAATTCTCATAAGAATTTAATCGAAAAAAAAAAAACTAAATTAATAAAAACACTCATAAACATTAAAATTTGTATTTTGTTAAAAAAATATCGATAAATTTTCAAAAGTTTAAATATTAATATATATATATTTCTAAAAGTGTAAAAATATATTTACCATCAATATCTTATTTTAATTTTTTAAGATTAATCTTAATATTCTTAAATCCTTATTAAAATGAGTTTTTATTATATTAAAACCGTCTATCTATTTACCCATAAAAAAAATTTAAAAAAAAATAAACTTTTTAAAACCTATTTTTTAAAAAAAATTAAGGGCATTAATATTAATTTTTGTAGTGTAAGTAATTTTTAAAAAAATTAAACTAATTTTTAAGTTTTTTTAAAAAATTTAAAGTAATTTTTAAAGTTTTTAAAATTATTTAAAGGTATTAATGAAATATTAAAGTATTAATGGTTATTATCAAACCAAAATGCAAATTTTCATATTTTTATTAATCTAACAAAAAAAAAAGTGAACCTGAGTTGCCGGCGAAGTGGCCGCCGGTGCAGGGATGGTGGAGAGAGGAGGAGAAACCGCCGCCGGTTGAGGCAGAGACTCGGCGTCGACTTCGTCATCCATCAAGAGTCTGGCAGAAGTGGAAGATCTGAGACCACTGAAACCCAGGCACAAAACGACGAAGAAAAAGAGAGGAATTTTAGCCATTTTCTTTTGTGTTCTTTCAGAGAAGAGAACTTGAAAGATTTGGATGAAGAAGAAGGTGAAGGGTTGTGGGCTTTTATATTATTCCAAGTTGAAGGCAGTTAATTGGAGCTGGTAATTAATGATTAAACATAAAATGGAGTTGGTTTTTGGTTCTAATCAAACCTAAACCTCCATCAAAATCTTCTCCTTTTCCATAGTGATGTTGTTCACTAAATTTGCTTTTGGTGGAAAATGGATTTGTTCAAACTGATACCCCAAACACAAACAAGTGATGAAAAATATATCGATTACCCGAGAACGAGATTGAACAAAGAGTAGTTGGAGTGAGTTGAATATTTTCTTTTAACTTGTAACTTCGTGAACATCGAATCCAAAAATACTAATGATGAGATAATATAAAATAGTTGAAGTTCAGTATTTACAATTCACCAAGTTAACCGGAACATCCAGACAAAAAATATTACTAACTTACTGCAAGTTTCGAAACATCAAGACTATAAGTATTGAGAATGAGAGAGAATCGGGAGAAAGTTTTCCTCATTGGATAAACTCGGCCGAAAGATGGTTATATTCCCCTATTCTCGCCTTTTATATATATATCGTTATTTTTTAATCATGGTATTTTCAATTTTGATAACATTATATTATATTTTAAATTATGTACATTTTATTAGTAGAATGAAGTTGGAAAACGAATTATAATTAATATTTTGAAAAGGAAAAAAACTTTATGGTTGAAAGTTAAATAAATGACGTCAACTCCAACGAAGAATATATTTTGCACATTTTAAAATTACTTTCGAGGTGAATTGGAAACTAAATTACTTTTAAGTAAAAAACTTAATGTATCATATAACTTATAATATATTATACTATGATGTTTTAATTTAACAACAAAAGTTGAATTTATAATGTGTTAATATTAACTTTTTTTTTTTAATCTTTTTAAATATAATTTTTCATTTTAAAATTTTTATGTTTCGTTTGTTTAAATTACGATTGAGTTGACACGTCTTTTAAATAATTCATGCACAATTCTAAACTTCAACAAAATTACAAAAATTTAAATAACTGGATTTCTTATTATTATGGTAGTTTCTTGGGTTAAAAATAATCACTTGACATAATTACCAAAATGCCCCCATGCCACCAAATACACTATTTGCTCAAGTAAACATTCAACTCCATGAACTTGTTATAATTTGCTCCCAACTTTGTTCTAAATGATTTCTTCAAAGTTGCATATCCATTAGCGCCAAGGTACTTGCCCATGCCACCGATTATAGTAATATGAGACTCTTTCACGTGATTACTTTTATACACGCCAAACATTTTTAACCCATCTTTAATCTCACCGTTACCAAGATACACCCTCATAGCTATCATAGGCTCACCACTATTTCCGTTGTTTTCTACGTACAACCCTTTTATTCTCCCAACAACTACATGTGGTTTACGACTCGAAGTTTTGAACAACTCTTCATCAATCTCTCTCACAATTCCGTACTCTAACTCTTGGAGAATCGCCCTAACAGGAAACGATATTCCAATTGTTGATAGATCAGGTGTTTGAGCAGAGATTCCAGTAGTAGGAGATGTCGTCGTCGTCGTGGTGTAGACTTCAGGTATAGGAATTCCTCCCCTGGGTAGAAAAAACCCTAAGGGTTTTGAAAATGGTAATTGATTAGTCGTTGTTTTGGTGTTTGCTGGGAACTTGGACGTAGAGGAGCGAGAAGTTGAATCGAACACATCTCTCATTAAAAACGAAAGCTTATGATGGCTATGGTGGCGGTTTCGAACTGGGTTTTCGAAGGTCCGAGTGGAGGACGAGAGGTTAACGATGGCCAAAAACGAGAGAAAATAAGTTAGTAAAGAATCAAAATGGAGGTTGGCCATGTGTTCTCAAGGGGATATCATATGAACATGAGAATCTCTTAATTGCCAGTTTTATAGGCTAATGGGTTTAGTTGGTAATGAATGCGTTTGGGTGCATTCATTCCCAAGTGATTAACTAAAAATTGTTAGTGGATTTAGTGAACCATTCACAAATCATAATATTTCATTAAGTAAGATTAATGGAATAATTAACAATAATTTTTTAAATAATAGAATATTTAATATTTAAAAGATAATAGTTGATTGGGAATAATATTTATAAATACCATATCAAAAGTAAATAAATAAAATATTTATGTACACAAGCATTTAATACTAAATTTTTATGCATTTAAATTTTATTATATTTTAGTAATAAACTACCACTTAATAATCTCAAAATATCATTTAAAAATATTTAGTAATCCTGTGCATCACGCATTCATAAGCTCGATCATTTATTCAGAATCTGAGCCGTTAGATTTGAACGAAGCCGGGAATTGGCCCAGATCTGTTTGCCGCGCTCATCGTCCCCTTCAATTGGACTAGGGTTTATACTGCACTCAAATTTTCGTAATTTTGACGCATTTTTTTCATTTTCAGGGGTTTACACCTCCAACTCCCATACACTAAAGGCCTCTCGTTACCTTCATCTTCATGGCGAAGTTCTGCTGATACCATTTAGAACCGCCATTTCTTTACCTTAATCCCTAAGACTGATTTCGGTCGACATAGTTGAGTGCACCCGCTGGCAATTGTTTGAGCTATGTACCTATATAACCTCACTTTGCAACGAGCTACCGGGATTGTTTTTGCTATAAATGGGAATTTCTCCGGTGGGAAGACGCAGGAGATAGTTGTGGCCAGAGGGAAGGTCCTGGATCTCATTCGTCCAGATGATAGTGGTAAGATCCAAACTCTTCTTTCTGTTGAAATCTTTGGTGCTATTCGGTCTTTAGCTCAATTTAGGCTTACTGGGGCTCTCAAAGATTATATTGTTGTTGGGTCTGATTCGGGTCGAATTGTCATTCTGGAGTACAATAAGGATAAAAATGTGTTTGACAAGATACATCAGGAGACTTTTGGGAAGTCTGGTTGTCGCCGGATTGTTCCGGGGCAGTTTTTGGCTGTTGATCCCAAAGGAAGGGCTGTTATGATTGGGGCATGTGAGAAGCAGAAGCTTGTTTACGTTTTGAACAGAGATACAGCAGCGAGGCTTACTATTTCTTCGCCATTGGAGGCTCACAAGTCGCATACGATAGTCTATTCAATTTGTGGAGTTGATTGTGGATTTGACAATCCAATATTTGCTGCTATTGAGTTGGATTACTCGGAGGCAGATCAGGATGCTACGGGGGTGGCAGCAAGCGAGGCCCAGAAGCATTTGACATTTTATGAACTTGATCTCGGTCTCAATCACGTCTCTAGGAAGTGGTCAGAACCTGTTGATAATGGTGCTAATATGCTTGTTACTGTCCCTGGAGGTGGGGATGGTCCTAGTGGAGTGTTAGTCTGTGCTGAAAATTTTGTGATTTATAAGAATCAGGGACATCCTGATGTGAGAGCGGTCATTCCTAGACGTGCAGACTTACCTGCTGAACGTGGTGTGCTTATAGTTTCAGCAGCAATGCATAAGCAAAAAACAATGTTTTTCTTTCTTTTACAGACAGAGTATGGAGATATATTTAAGGTTACCTTGGAACACAACAATGACAGTGTCAAAGAACTGAAGATCAAGTATTTTGATACAATTGCAGTTACAGCTTCAATGTGTGTACTGAAATCAGGATTTCTATTTGCTGCCTCAGAATTTGGAAATCACTCACTATACCAGTTTCAATCCATAGGAGATGATGCTGATGTTGAGTCTTCATCGGCTACTCTGATGGAAACAGAAGAAGGTTTTCAGCCTGTCTTTTTTCAGCCTAGGAGACTTAAAAATCTTGTTAGGATTGATCAAGTTGAGAGCTTAATGCCTATAATGGACATGAAAATTGTTAATCTTTTTGAGGAGGAAACACCCCAGATATTTACTCTCTGTGGGCGTGGTCCTCGATCATCTTTGCGAATATTGAGACCTGGTTTGGCCATCAGTGAAATGGCTGTGTCAGAGCTTCCTGGTGTTCCTAGTGCTGTTTGGACTGTGAAAAAGAACATCAATGATGAGTTTGATGCATACATTGTTGTGTCGTTTGCTAATGCAACGCTTGTTCTTTCTATTGGTGAGACAGTTGAAGAAGTTAGTGATAGTGGATTTCTTGACACGACCCCTTCCCTTGCTGTTTCTTTGATAGGCGATGATTCTCTCATGCAAGTCCATCCTAACGGTATTAGGCATATTAGGGAAGATGGGCGTATTAATGAATGGAGAACTTCGGGCAAGAGGACCATTGTTAAGGTTGGTTCTAATAGGCTTCAAGTGGTGATTGCCCTGAGTGGGGGTGAGCTTATTTATTTTGAGATGGACATGACTGGTCAGTTAATAGAGGTGGAGAAGCATGAAATGTCTGGAGATGTGGCTTGCTTGGACATTGCCCCTGTACCTGAAGGAAGACAGCGTTCACGTTTCCTAGCAGTTGGTTCTTATGACAACACGATACGAATTCTATCATTGGATCCTGATGACTGTATGCAAATTTTAAGTGTGCAAAGTGTTTCTGCAGCTCCAGAATCTCTCCTATTTCTTGAAGTGTTGGCATCAGTAGGTGGGGAGGATGGTGCAGATCATCCTGCTAGCCTTTTCCTAAATGCTGCATTGCATTCTGGGGTTTTATTCAGAACAGTAGTGGATATGGTGACAGGCCAGCTTTCTGATTCCCGATCCCGGTTCTTAGGACTAAGAGCACCAAAACTATTTTCTGTTGTTTTGAGGGGGAGGCGTGCAATTCTTTGCCTCTCAAGTAGACCTTGGCTTGGATATATTCATCAAGGGCATTTTCTATTGACGCCACTATCATATGAAACTCTTGAATATGCCTCCTCATTTTCATCGGATCAGTGTGCAGAAGGTGTAGTTGCTGTGGCTGGCAGTTTCTTGAGGGTTTTTACCATCGAGAGATTGGGAGAAACATTTAACGAAACAGTCATTCCTCTTAGGTACACACCAAGAAAATTTGTGCTTCATCCTAGGAGAAAACTATTGGTTGTTATTGAGAGTGATCAGGGAGCATTCACTGCAGAAGAGCGAGAAGCTGCTAGAAAAGAATGCTTTGAGGCTGCAGGGGCTGGGGAAAATGGACATGGCTCAATGGAGCAAATGGAGAATGGTGGAGATGATGATGATAAGGACGATCCTTTATCTGATGAGCATTATGGTTACCCAAAGGCAGAGTCTGAAAAATGGGTTTCTTGCATCCGAGTTCTCGATCCTAGGTCAGCCACGACAACTTGTCTGCTGGAGCTTCAGGACAGTGAAGCGGCATTCAGCGTTTGTACCGTGAATTTCCACGACAAGGAATATGGAACCCTTTTAGCCGTTGGCACTGCAAAGGGGCTGCAGTTTTTCCCAAAACGGAGTTTAGTTGCTGGATATATTCATATTTATCGTTTTCTGGAGGATGGAAAATCCCTTGAGCTTTTGCACAAGACACAAGTGGAAGGTGTTCCTCTCGCTTTAGCTCAGTTCCAAGGAAGATTACTTGCAGGAATAGGATCCGTGCTCAGATTGTATGATTTGGGGAAAAGAAGATTGCTTAGGAAATGTGAAAATAAGTTGTTCCCGAATACAATTGTGTCTATTCAGACATACCGTGATCGAATTTATGTTGGCGACATTCAGGAGGTATGCCTGAATATAATATTAATCTGTGCTTCAATTGTGTCTATCCAAGGAAGATTACTGCATGCATGTTCCACCTATTTTGTGTTGTGTGCGCTAACTTGACAGTTGACACTAACTTTTTTCTCATTTGGCATTGCAGTCCTTCCATTATTGCAAGTATAGGCGGGATGAAAACCAACTATACATATTTGCTGATGATTCTGTTCCTAGATGGATTACGGCATCATATCATGTGGATTTTGACACCATGGCTGGTGCTGATAAGTTTGGAAATATCTATTTTGTGCGGTTACCACAAGATGTCTCAGATGAGATTGAAGAAGATCCAACCGGAGGAAAGATAAAATGGGAGCAGGGAAAGCTTAATGGAGCTCCTAACAAAGTTGAGGAGATCATACAATTTCACATCGGTGACATGGTCACGTCGTTGCAAAAGGCGTCTTTGATTCCAGGGGGTGGAGAATGCATTTTGTACGGTACAGTGATGGGAAGCTTGGGGGCATTGCATGCTTTCACCTCCCGTGATGATGTTGATTTCTTTTCTCACTTGGAGATGCATATGAGGCAGGAGCATCCACCTTTATGTGGAAGAGATCATATGGGTTATAGATCAGCTTATTTTCCTGTTAAGGTGAATTATTTGCTGCTCCTGATTCTTGTTTATTTGAATTTTTTAAATTCCTTCTGTGTAGTTCATGTTAGATGCTTTTGATTGATTGCTTGAATAGTTGTAGATTATATTAATGTGCTCTTCAACCGTACTTGGCTGTTCTTTAAGTCGATACTGATATTTCTGCTATCACTTGATCTTGGCCTGCACTGCCATATTACTCAACCGTACTTGGCTGTTCTTTACAGGATGTGATTGATGGGGATCTGTGCGAGCAGTTCCCAACCCTTCCTCTGGATATGCAGAGAAAGATTGCTGACGAACTGGACCGTACTCCAGGAGAGATACTGAAAAAACTCGAAGAAGTACGAAATAAGATTATTTGAGGGACGAACCGCAGAAGGTGAAGAATTTTCTTTAGCGTTTAAGAACGACTTCCTTGGTATTGTAGTAAATTTGTGTTAATTCTTCAATGGTTGCAATTTGCAGGACAGAGTTGCTGCAGCTAGCTTTAGATAAGCTGACATTAATGAAGTGAATAAACATGCAAATGACCATCTGGTTTGAGAAGAATGGAGGTATGGCAATGTAGAGTCTTGTTGTTATATTTGAGATGTGTTCTTCAGTGCACTTCATAATGGATGCACTTCATAATGGATGGAAGGAAGGAAGGAAGGAAGGAAGGAAGTGGGCTTTTCTGGGGGTTATTTTTTCATTCCAATAGGGAAACATATACTTTCATCAAGGGGTGATCAAGCAAGTTTGATTCTTGCAAAGTGTAGAATAGTAATGCCTTAGAAACTTAGTTGTTTATAGGTTTAGGCTTATTAATTGTAACTGAGGTTATTGAGTTAATATCACACTCTCTTTAGAGATGTCTCAAAATGTGAAACCTTTTGTCCATAAATCTCGAGTGGAATCTCGGGTAAAGTGTCAAATCTGTTCTCTTTTGTTTCTACATTTGGTCGTAAAAAACTTGTTTTTTACTCAAATGAATGTTACATATTTACATAATATTAAGAGTAAACTCATCGTGAACTTTTCGTCGTGGGTATTCTTTTCGATCCTTATGAAATTTTCTCGGCCCTTATCTACTTGAACTTGGTAGTTTACACTGCCTATTCAGAGTTATTTTTTGAGATTTGATGACAAACTTAAAAAGCGAATCAACGTATGCTTTTCACTAAATCATTTGGAAGAATGTTTGTAAACTATCATGAACATGTACTATAAAAAATCATTAAAAGTGAAAATCGCATTAATATGTCGAGCCTTTTAGTCTTAGAGACGCTGTCATTAGTTGGCCTAGTTTATATATATATATACTTAAAATTTTAGTGATGTAAGATGTTTTATGAATATACATATTAAATAATTGAAATTTAAATGTTAGAAATAATTAATGTTTGTATTTTAATATCCCTGATAATTAATATATATGAGTTAAATATTCTTGCTTATTTTGAATATCGAAACAAAAAATTAAATAATTACATATAAATATTAAGATAGTATTACTAATTGTTTAATATTAGACTCATAATTTTTTTACCTTAAATTTCTTGTGTATTAAAATTTAAGGGTAATAATGTAACTTGAATAAATAAGAGTATTTTTTTTAAAATAAAGGACTTAGGAAGGTATTTTGTCTAATTTGTCTTAATATTAATTTACGAAGTTAAACAGCGTAGTGGGCCGAACAGTTTAAGCCCAATCCATATGAAGTACTCTTAGTGGGCCAATCGGTTAAAACCCAATCCAGATCGAGCAACGGCCCACCCAATTGAGAGGAAGGAAATTAGGGGCGTCTTAAATAGGTTTGATCTTCTCCAGTTTCTTCAACCTAGGGTTGTGCTAGTTGCAGACCTCCGCCAAATCCCAAAACACCACAGCCGGTCTCTGCTTATCAGATTCTAATGGGTAAGATCTTACGACGTTTGGTTAACTGAAGCTTTTTCTTCGTAATTTCATGGTTGTCGATGAACATTCATCGGTTGAGATTGGTTTTTGTTGTCGCATTTTTACTTTCTGTTGATGTTTTTTTTTCTTCTTTTGATTGAGCGCAGCGAGAATTAAGGTTCACGAGCTTAGACAGAAGTCTAAGGCGGATCTTTTGACCCAGCTTAAGGACCTTAAGGCGGAGCTTTCTCTGCTCCGTGTCGCTAAGGTCACTGGTGGTGCTCCTAACAAGCTCTCCAAAATGTACTTTCTTCTCTCTTTCTATATATATATATATATATATATATATATATATATATATATATATATATATATATATATATATATATTTGTGTATTTGTGTTTTTTGTATGTATATTGATTGTTGTTCTTTATCGCGTCTGGATTTTTGCTGGGATGTTTATGGGGTTTGTTTTGGTGGTTCTTGACTGCAGTAAGGTTGTGAGGTTATCAATCGCTCAGGTGTTGACAGTGATTTCTCAGAAACAAAAGGCAGCTCTTAGGGAAGCTTACAAGAAGAAGAAGCTTTTGCCTCTTGATTTACGTCCCAAGAAGACCAGGGCCATTCGTAGAAGGCTTACCAAGCACCAAGTAAGTGCTTTCTTAATTGGAAATTACATGTTCATATATTTTCTTTCCACCGCTTTTGTCTTTGTCTTTATGCTTAAATTTCTGCTAAATGTTTGGTTCCTCGTCAATAGCTTGGTTCACATTGCTGAATGGTCTATGAATTTGCTTTCTATATTGAATGGTTAAGGATTCTGTTGTGTGGTATGATTTTATTGTTAATGTTGTATTTCCATTGAAGCTTTGTGTGTCTATCATGTACAGTTTGATCACTTTCGCCATTTATTTGACATTTCCTTGCTTTAGTCAGTTTGAGATTGTTGAGCCCCGGAATTTGAAAAGTTAAAAGGATTTTACATTGAACAGAATGATGCTTCAAGAATTAGAGCCTTGCAACTATTTTTCATTCCTTAGTACTATGAACAAAACCCTCAGTTCTATGCCTTATTTATAACGCATACATTTGAGATGTGATTCATCACTCGGTTCTTTTTGGTAACGAATAGTTTGAATGATCAGAATCCTGAAATTGTTGTATTGAAATACAGTAAGCTGTTTAGACTGATTTCCCCCTCTTTTCCCGAATTAAACCTTCTTGCAATGTGTTCTACAGGCATCTCTAAAGACGGAGCGAGAGAAGAAGAAAGAAATGTACTACCCATTGAGGAAGTACGCTATTAAGGTGTAGGCTTAGAGGGAATTGATCGCTCATCCATGGTACCATGCATCTTCTACTCATTTTAGCTTTTGATTTATCTATAACTTTATTGGGACTTGAATGCCTATTTTCAATCTTATTGTTAGATCTCCGAACTTTGATGAAGTCTTCCATTTTCCATGTAATACTTTCGTTTCCCAAGTTCTAATGAAATGGTTTTGGTAAATGTCTTTAGGCAGCCTAATCTTGAACATATCTCTTTTTGTGTTCATCGTTTATATGGATTGAGATTTTGATGCGTCAAGCTGTAAATTTGCAGCATTTGGATGTTGTCTCTTGTTACCAGAGCTTAAATTTTGACTAATAGGATTGGATGATCAGATTGATTAGATTGATCAAAACTCTTTATCAATGCTTTAGTCATCAAGCAATTCGATTGAGTTAAGTTCATGGGTCTGTTTTGGACTGACTTTTTTTATGTTAAAAAAGTGTTTTAAAGACTTGAAAAGTTATTTGCATTGGGTCTTAAATTACATCAGGTAAAAGTCACTGTCAGTAGATATTGTCCATTTTAGGTTTTTCTTTTTGGGCTTCCTTCAAGGTTTTTAAAATGCGAATGTTAGGGAAGGTTTTCATATGTTTGTAAAGTATAAGAAAATAGAATATTGTTGACTAAGTCTATTTCACACCGACTGAATTTAATCTAATCTTGTATGTAGAAAAAGAGATGATAGGGTAACTCATTTTCATTAGGAAAAAAAGTGTTATAGTGAATTAGTTCCTAGGCAAGATTAGAGGCAGTAGACTTTGAAGGTTGATGGTGAGAGTTGGAGTTTGCAACATCCATAAGCTTCATTGCTTTGATCACAGATGTGTTCCAAGAATGCAACACATCTAAGTTTCAGGAAAGCAGAATGCTTCAAAGCATTGTTCGTCAACAGCATCTAACACCCTCCTGAGCGGTATAAAGGAAGCCATCATAATATCCGTGGAGAAACAAACTGAAATTTATACGTACTTTGATTTCATTTGAAACTCCATTACTTTTAAGGGTAGTTTGCAGGTTTTGGATCATAGTTAATTTAGTCCATTATTTCAAATTGGAGTTTAACCCTTTTTAAAGAAGTTTGCCCGTTTTTCAAAACCGCTAATTAATATGGTCATTTATATAGTTTGACCCTTTAAAATGACCCTTTAATGATTGCTTGACATGATAGTAATATATAGAACTAATAGGTCTGGTAATACTATCACTTTTCCAAAAGTGTCATGCAATCAATATAGTAGTAATATCAATCCTATTCAATTCGATAGTAAACGATTTGGTTGGTTTTGAAAGATATGACACCAAAGTTAAAGTTGTAGAGTTGGTTGTCTTTCATATTTGTAGAGTTGTTTGTCTTTCGTATCAAGTCATTGAAGCAGTCGTAGGTTTTGATATGGCACCAATGGTTACGTAATTTTATTGCGCTAATGAGCATCCCATTAAAAATAAATGGCAATTTCATCGTGCTAATGAGAAAACAGGGTTATAGCCAATAAATCCCATTTAAAATAAATGGTAAATGGCATGAGTTCGTCAATAGTAATAAAAAAAAATATATCACATCCAACTCAGAAAATCTGAATTTTATACATTTTCAAACGTGGACCTATCATTTGAAGCCACCTCATCATTTGTTTTTAGCCCTTTTGCGAAGAAGGAGAAACCCCATGGAACAAATCCGACAAATAATTCCCCAAATCATCGGGAGAAAATCTCACACCAAAAGCTTTCCCAAGATCATTCCTTTCCACACCCACATTCACCTTCTCAACACAATACCCCTCGTAGAACTCTCTGTAAATCGGCACCACCTTCTTCGCTATCGCCGTCTTCAATTCATCTCTCAAATTTCCATCCTCCACTCTCCACGATATCTGCTTCCGATACGCCTCTTCAAACGCCGCATTGAACCTCTTCAACCCCTCCGCCGCCGTCTCTTCCGACCAACTTTCCGGCAGCGAATTCACCACTCTGTTCCAAGCCGTCGCTTCGTACTTCGCTGCGTACACCTTCACCTTGCTCCTGTGGTTCGTCACCCACTCGGTGCCTACCAATGTATTCAAATTCGTCGTCGCCGCCGTCTTCACGATGAAATTCAGGTTGTTCGCCAGAAATAGGTACGACAACGATACGTCTTTGTACAGCTCTGCTTTTGTGTCAAGTTTGCAGAGGAGGACTAAAATCAGCCACCCCAATTGAGCTGCCACTGGCGATGATAGCGCGTCGTCTGCACCGATGGTTTCCATGTACGACGATGGAATTGTAGAGTTTTCGGCGGTGAGTATGTCGGAGAGGGTTCCAGCGTAGTCGCCGAGAGACGAAATGTAGTTCATTGCCGATCGGGTCAGTGGGTGGATTCCGCCGCCGGGAGCTGGGTTTTTCGACGAATCTTTTTGAATTGTCGACCCGAATTCAGAGAGAATGTCACGGATTGAATCTGCAAGTTTCTCCATTGACGTTTGAGCTTGCGTTTTAATGGCGGATGTAGAAACAGAGTCGAATATGACCTCAATTTCCGGCAATACGTCGGAATTCGCCTCGTAAAGCTCCATTAACAAAAAGATTTTGTCGGAATCTTTCTTCCCTTTTGCGATCAATTCCGGGAATCTGAATAAAGCGATTGCACCATCTTTTGTGATCTCGGAAAAACAGGACTCTCTGATCATTTCCGATCGCGAAAAAACATGATCACAGAGAATTTTCTCGCCACGAAACAGAGTATTTACAACAATCTTAATTGAGTTCATCCAATTCTTGCTCACATGCTCGAGTGAATCCCAATTCCATCTCATAATTCTCGAAATTTTGAATTTCTCTGTTCCGAGGCGGTACAGAGTTTCATCAACGATCGATTTTCGTATCACTTTATAGATTTTAACGCATTCTTTCCCATACCCAGAATCGATCATACAATCAGCAATCGATTTCAAATCCGCCGACACTCTATCGAACTCTGTAATCAAATCACTGGTTTCCCCGTCGGCCATCGACCGGTTGGAGGACCTACTGGAGATAGATTCAGGGTCCAAATTCTGGCGATTCTCACTCAAAATCTGGTAAAACTCCTTCTCAAGTCGCCTCATGGCGGCCTGCATCAACTGTTGAGCTAGAACAAGAACAGGGGAGGTGGAATTTTCCGAAATGAAAAAGTCCATCGCTCGCCGGAGGCTGTTGACGGAGTTGACAAACTCGTCAGATTCCGCTCGACCATGGCGGAAGAGGAAGGTGATTCTATTGAACTCAGAGGAATCCGGGTCCCATTTCGTGATGATGGGTTCGGAGTTTACGATGGCTTCTTCCATGGCCGCCGATTCGGAAGAGTCATAGCTTGACGGCGGTGGTTTCCGGCGGTCGGAGCTCTGAAAGGAATGGAGGGATTTTGAGGAAGAGGAATGGGAGAAGCCAAAGAATTCTTTGATGTGCATTAATTTTGTATTGTTATTACTCTTTGGGGCCTCAGAGAGTATCATTGGAACTGAAATGAAGAACAATGATTGCAAGAGGAGAGAGAGAGAGAGATACAGAGGAGAGAGAAAGCTCTGAGAGCTGGCTATGGCTGTTTGGCGTATGAACCGAAGGGATTTATAGAAGGAAGGGGAAGGGGTGATTTCAACCAGGAAGATTGACCGACTCAACACGCTGTTTTGTTTATTTTTATTTTAATATATAATTAAATTAAATTTTCAAAATTTTTAAAATTCACTTAACTATTGCATTAACATAAAATTAAAAACTATAATTAATTAATTTTTTATATATTAAAATTATAAATTTTGACTTTAGGATACATAAATTCATATATTTTAATCGAATGAGTTTGACATATTTACCCATAAATTAAAAATTAAAAAAATTGATTAATATTTTTTGTGATGAAACGTGAAATGGACGTAAAAACTCTATGTTTATATGATTTGGAGCAAGAAGTTTGGCAAAGGGTCAACCGTAGATGGCTCGAGATCTATCGATATCTTCATATGTTCGTGGATTCAACATTAAGGAATGAATCGATATTTCTATTATATTACAGAAAAACGATAAAATATAATATATTGAAGCAGACCTAATATATTAATAATAATAAATTTAAACTTAATTAAACATATTTCTATTGAATTTTTTGCTTATGAAAATGGGCTAATTTAAAAAATTATAAATTATTAAAATGCATATTTAGCCTCTAAAAATTGGAAATTATAGGGCTTACTATTAAATAACAATTTGCAATTTTATTTAATATATTGAGACGGTTGATTCTTGTATAACAAGTCATCATATAAATAACCAACTATATTTATAAAAAGGCTAAATTTTTTATTTAAATAACTTCCAAGAACTATTCCTTAATCTGTTGGCACTAATATTATTTTGTTATTTCTGTTGAAGTTGACTGTTAAAAGAAGAACATATATTAAATTATAATACAAATATAATTAACGGCGACACTTATAATATACGTAAATTTATGAGTAACGTTATTATTCATATGTTGAATGTTTCATTGTTTGGATAATTGTCCTATATATATTTCCCTTTAATCTATGATGATTTGACTTTGGTACCGTGACTTTTGTAATAATAATAGTCATAAGTAAACCATATTACATCATTAATGATGGACTTAAATGAACACAAATTGGAGTTTAATTAATTACATGCATTCACTCCTAATCACTTTTTCCTCTCTTTTCTTTACCTTTTAGTTACTAGCTCTTTCAAAGCGGATGGGTCGTAGCACGTTAGGTTACTTTTGACTGAACAAGAAGGATCGGACGAGCTTGACAACACTTATAACAGGCTAGTTACAAGATTTTTTATTTTATCGACAAAGGTGGTTGGGTAACCTTATGATACCTGTGATTATTATTATTATTATTATTTTATGTTGAAATATACTAATGCAAGTGAGAAGTCTGGAGGTCGGCCACATCTGTCTCAGCTAATGCTTGTTAATTGATCGATCCTAGTAATAAGGGTGTGGGTTTCGCCCGAATGAATGAATAATTTTCTGATAACTTGATGTGGATTCTTTTAGATTATTTTTAATGTCTCGTGATTTCTTTTATAATCGTAGAGATTTTTAGGTGGATCATCTTAGGTTTCTTAAATATTCCAATCATTGATCGATTGTTGTTGTTAGCTAGCATTGGGCACACTGCAGGAAGGGAAGGGGCCCTCCTCGAATAATTTGGGAAATCGGAATTTAAAGTGGTTTCACACTTTTTACTTCCACCTTAAACAGTTGTGAAAGTTGATTAGTCGTTGTCCTATAATACTGTTGGTGTGAGTCAAAATTGGAATTTAATACGAGAGTTCTCCAAAGTTGAAGTGGTGTTGATACCTAAAAGGATGCACCCGACAAAAACTCAAATACTCACGAGGTCAATACACTACTTAACCAAGAAATACTGGGATTTGGTTAGAGATAAAATAGTGAAGTTTTGCCTTACCCTACGAATCTATACGAAATTGGATCATGAAATATTTAATTTCTCTTATGAATCAATTTACAAGATGACCATCTACGACCCAACCTTAATTTTGAGTGGGATATAAACTCTGAGAGTTTGTTTTTTTTTTATTTTATGATAATAATTTTTTTTATAGTATATTTACAAAGTCTACCGTATACTAAATTTATACTAAATTTATAATTTAATATATAAAATTATTTTTTTAAAATGATATTTTTTAAGCTTTATGTCACATCTTCATCATGAATCATTGACTTGACCATCAAATGGAGTAAGATAAAAGAGCATAAATAATGGAGGGAAGTTACCCACACCACTATATATTTGACCAATCATATCCATCAACAACTATAGAGATACAATTGATATAAAATATTTCAAATCCTCTTAAAAAAAAAAGGCAAAAATATATTTATTCTTTAATTATAAAATAAATGATTTTTTGTGATTTAATTCATCCATAAACCAAAAATGTATATATATATATATATATATATTTTGGGTTGAAAATCATCATGTAATGACAACCACACAATTGAGATATTATTTTCTTAAGATTCCCAAAATGGAAAACCACCAAAAATATATAAATAATGCTACATGGAAAAAAGTTGGGAAAATAATCAAATAAATAATATAATTACTTTTTTATTTATTTTTTATTTTTTAATGTTGTTTACTTTAGTAGTGAGAAGGTTGATGGAAGACTTCCTTTTTTAAGTCCTTTCCTGTGTTGGAAGTGGCAAGCAAACGTGAGCTTAACGGTTCAAGTTCATCATTAATAGATATTGTCTACTTTGACTCATTACGTATTGTGGAAAACACTTTCCACACCTTTAAAAGGAATGCTTCGTTCCCCTCTCCAATCAAGGTGAGATTTCACAATCCATCTCTTTGAAAGGCCAGCGTCCTCCCTGGCACACCGCCCGATACTTACTAGTAAATATTATATGTTTTGGCCACTAGTATATATTATGCGTTTTGGCCTGTTATGTATCGCCATCAATTTCATGATTTTAAAACACGTCTGTTAGGGAGAAGTTTTCACACTTTTATAAATAATATTTTGCTTTCATCTCCAGCCCATATAAGATATCACATGAGCTATGTTCTTCAATATCATAGAATCCCTTATAGGTGCATGTACTCGACCACATACGCCTCAAAACCTATATTACCCTTCTTTCTTCTTTACGAAGGGAGTGTCTCTATCTTATATAGAAAATAAATACGTGAATCCATATGTCAAGTCTGTTGATATTTTGTACGGCAATGAATTTTTATGTCGATTCTGTCCCTACATATAAGCAGGTTGACTAATAAACCTTGCATTAGTTTGGTACAAACCTCGACGTCGTTACGCCATAATCTCGACGCCAAACCGCATCAACAAACCTCTTTTGCTTATAAAGTTCTTATCCTAACAAGTAGTACATAGAGATGTGAAGTCGCATTTAATTTGTGTTTCGAAAGTCAACGCAGTCAAGCAGTAAGAGATTACTGCCAAGCCCATTCCCACTTAGTGCTAGGAGAACCAGACCCAACTTTCCTTTGTATTGATCTTATTAGTCGACTTGAATAAAAAAACAATAAATAAAATAAATAATTTATTTTTCTTAGGAAACAAACACCAAATTTCTAATAGCTTGCTTTAATTTTTAAATAAATAATTTATTTATTTATTTTCACAATATCCACAAAATCGAGAAAAAAGGATCATCTCAGACATGACACTTCATTTTATACATGTTTTATAAAGAAATAAAGTCAAATATATTTTTATATATTTATTTATTTAACAATTTTCAGTATATTTTATTTTAAAAAACAATAATAAAACAAGTTCCATATTCTAGTTTCAATAAACCAGAATTGACCAAATTTGTTCTCTTAGAAAATCAATGAGAACCCTTTCTAAAGAATGGAATATTCATAACAATTTCTATGAAATTGAAGCCTGAAGACTATATATTAAACCAATAATTTAAACCAAAATTTGACTTGGTCAAATTAAATTTCATATGAATTAAGTAATTAATAATTATTGAAAAAAAAATCAAAGGAGCAGAATCCACCCACAAAATAATTTAATTATGTGAATACAAAAAATGTGATTGACCACCCATAAAAATTGTGTTATTTTAATAAGAAAAACTCTCCATGGCTTATTAAGAATATGTATATAATTTCGTCATGCATAGTTCATGGCCAACTATTTGAAATCGCATAATAGCAACGGTAATAATAATAATAATGATAATAATAAATTATTTAACCAACTTGTATTATATTTTTTTTAAATGTAAAGTCAACCTTTTAATTTAAATTTTAGCCATAACACAAAAAATTGAGACTTATTAGATTTTTTTTTTTTTTACAGCACTTTGCTATTTTTTTTATAGATAATTTATTTGATATTTATACACATTATTATTATTATTATTATTATTATTTTTGTTAAATTTGGATCTAATTATTCTAATAATTTGTTGCCAGTAAATTAAGACTATTTTTAAGCAAAGATTCATCATTGAAATCCCACAAGTATGTTTAATTCATCATTAAACTACTTAGATACACAAGATCTTTGGGATTTTTGAATGGAATCTTATTAAAGAATCATAGAATAAAAAAAACAAAAAAAAAACTAATAAGACCATGTGTGGTTTATTATACTTTATTGAAAATAATTAAAACAAAACTGAACATCGAAGTCCTGACTGCCAATATAGTTTTAGAAGTCGTGAAAACAAGACGAAAATAATGAATAGTCTATACACCCTTATTTAGCTAATTGGATTGGTGATACGAATTACCCGAATTGAATCTACAACTCAACTTGTTTCAATCATTTATTCAGGTTGGATTTAGTCGCATGGTTGGGTGACTTTGGAATCTATAAGGGAAAAAAAATATATAAATTTCGTTTTCTATAGTTTTTTATATTTTAGACTTAATCACGTTTAAAAAAAATGGAGTGGAAGGATTCGATCCCTTACCTTTTGGATCGAAAATACGTGTTAACTAATTAAATTAGGTTCAAATTAACTTTAAATATGAATCATATAATAGGGTTAAAAAATACATTGTCAATGATTTAAAATTTTATTTTAAACATACTACAAATTAAAACTAAAATAAAACCATAAATGGTTACTCAAGAAGAGGTGTTTTTTGCAATGCATATGAATTTTCAGTTTTTAACAAATGGGAATTCTTATTTTATAAAGAAATTGATATAACTTGCTGACAAGCTCCCACATCGAAGAAATTCATTGTAGTACACATATCCAGCACCTATATAAAGGCGCCAACGTCTTAGTGAGAAAGCACGGAGCCGTGCGGTGAGCACAAAGCGAACTATTCTTTCGCCTTTTACTAAAGAATACCGTGTGCTCGCCGCTACAAGCGGCATACGCCTATTTTTGGAGGGCCTTCCTTTGGGATTGGGCCCAACATCAAATTAAGTCTCAAAAGATTAAAAATAATTTAAAATTTAATTATTTTATTCTTATCATATTTTAATCAAATATTAATATTATTATTAGTATTAGAAGTTGCCTTCTAACTCAACATTTATTTCTTTGAATAAGCTCCAAGATCTTTGAACACGGAAGTTTCTCATTTCATACTTCCCTAGAAAACACTTACCAAAATATATTTTAAAATTCCCTCTAAAATAAATAAATAAAAAAAAATTAGAAGAATAACTCAAATAAGTATATATAAAAAAACTCATAAGCAAATATAATATTCAAGTATGTGGCATACAGTCAACAACAAAATAACACATTCACAAGTCCGAATTTGGAGGGATCCTTCCTTATGGCAATTCTAGTCGGTAAGCTATTTTTTCGTACTTTTAATATGTTCCACTCTTAATGGCGAAGCGAATTGTTTTGAAGAATTATAAGGATGACATAGTTGTTTTTAGTGTCGGTTTTATATTATGAGCAGCAGAACATTTAAAGCCAGAAATTTCTGTTGGTGCTACCATACATTTATATGACTTTTGATGTTTCTTTTCTATTTAAGCCTCATCACTTCTTAATTGTATGGAACTTATTTTTAGTATTGAAAGGTATTATTGCCATTGAATGGGAAGGTGGCTAGGTATGGAGAATTCTATTTTTTATTTGACAATACTATTTTTTATTTTTAAGAAAAAGGTGAAAAATAAACTACAGTCCATGAACGATGACTTATAATTTAATTAAAAATGATTTATAGATATGCAATTTGAAGTTTTTGTTGCTCGTAATGATGCATTGTTGTAACACCGTTATAGCAACTAAACCAAGGCAGGTATAGATAAGAGGTCGTAAATTTCATTTTACTTTCTAAGCTTAAAACACTTTCCTTCCGTTAATTACTTTAGATTTATTAGAGTTCCTAAATTTGCAATGAAATTGTGCACTATCAAAAAGCTTATTCAAGTGAGTTAATATTTTTCTTTCATCTCTGGCATAAATTTAAATCTAGATCTTAAAGATCTTGATTAGATCTTGATTTACGGATAACTCAGGAACTTGTACACTTGTATGTTAAGTTTCAAATTTTTATTTATTTATTATAAAGAGCGACAAATAAATGTTTAAAAAAAGCTTCTTCAAAACAATTTATAATAATCATTATCTCTTTTCCTTATGAGACACAACTCTGAAGTATAATTTTTTTTTGAGTTTAATAGGTACAATTGATAGTAACATGATGTAAACATTTCGAGATGAGACGTGATTTTTCGATTATATGCCTTCGTTACCTATTAAATTGGTGCATCATTTTATGTATAGCATTAAAATAAATAAATAAATAAAAGTTTAGACAAAGCAAATTCTGATTATTTATAAAAGAATTCTGATTATTTATAAAAGAAGTCGGATAATCAGATGAATACTATTGTTGAATGGGATCCCACGTGGCTATTTCTTATTGGTTTATGGGACCTGTACACCCGCAAAATAAAATTGGAAAGTCCTAATAAATAAATAATAAAATTGAAAAACGATAATAATATCCTTGGAAATTGGAATTACCACATCGGGAAATGGTTGCTGAGTGGATCCATCCAGCGCCTATATAAAGCCACCAACGTACCATTTTGAAGGCACGGAGCCGTGCGGTGAACACAGAGCGAACTATTCTTTCGCCTTTTACTAAAGAATACCGTGGGTTCGCCGCCCAAAGCGGCATACGCCTATTTTTGGAGGGTCCTTCCTTTGGGTTGGTCCCTACAATCAATATCCAAATTTTTTTCAAACGACATTCAATTTTTAACGTTGAATAATATAACATCCAATTTTTTTTCATTGTTCAATATTTTATAATATTTAATTTTGTGGAGTGGATAATTATTTCATGGTTTCTCCGTTTTTTCCCCTATTTTTCCTTTAGTTTAAACCACATTGTAAATTTCTATTATATTGAGATACTGAATTTTGTTTTTTTTTAATTTTTTAAGTCTTTTGGATTTGGATTTTAAAAATTTGAGTCATATTAGTGCCATTGATGACTTGTATTTGACTCTAGGTTAATTTATTCATAAATTTGCAATGAAATTATGCTCTAACAAGAGCTTATTTAAATAATTTAATGGTTTGTTCCTAATATTTGAAATGTTGATGTAGTGGAAATACTAAGGTCCAAATTTTACGAGTGTCGATAAAAAATTTAGAAAATACAGTAATTAGTAACTTTATATACAAATTTATAAATAGATTGTGCCATTAGCAAAAAGATATTTAAAATACTTAATAAAATAGTGGTACAAATAACAACCGTTCACAAAAAAAAAAAAAAAAAAAAAAAAAAAAAAAAAAAAAATT
>NW_019268537.1:688865-766003 GCF_002738365.1 Cucurbita moschata
AAAAAAAAAAAAAAAAAAAAAAAAAAAAAAAAAAAAAAAAAAAAAAAAAAAAAAAAAAAGGAAAAGAAGTTGGAATTCCCTCAAAAAGTGGAAAGAGATGAAGAAGACAATAATACTGTGGAGGGTGAGAATCCCACATCGGAAAGAAGTTACTGAGTCAATCTCTCCTGCGCATATATAAAGCCATCAACGATACTCTTATTCTTCACGGAGCCGTGCGGTGAGCACAGAGCGAACTATTCTTTCGCCTTTTACTAAAGAATACCGTGTGCTCGCCGCTCCAAGCGGCATACGCCTATTTTTGGAGGGGACCTCTCTCATGAGTGTGTCCCCACATCAACCTGAGTTACAAATTAATTTTATTTTGTTATTTAGATTGTATAATTGAATTATGTTATTCGTTTTAGTATACGACTATTGGATTTTTTGTCGTTCCAGAACAATTTTCAAGGAAATTTTAATCGTTCCAGAATGAATGATTTTTCTTTGATTGGTTTGAACCTAATAACAAATTTGGAACCTTAAAATCTCAGGATCTTACATAATAAATTCATCAGAGCAGCGATTACAGAATGATAAAAGGATCCAAAATCCAATCTGATTTATGACAATACATGAGCCAACTAAGAGTTGTAGAACTAGAAAGCAATTTTTCCATCAATTCCATCTAACAAGCAGAGATTTAGACTACACCATGTGAGGGATGCAGAGAGGTACTCTGGCTTTATAGAACGCCTTCAAGCACATTGCTCTCGTATGTCGACATCTTTGAAATACCAGTATTCAACTCGGGGGCATGATTTTTGGTTGTAGTTTGAGAACGATCTGATAGTAAATTGGAGTGATTAATCCTCTATATGAAGAAAACGAATCGATTGAACAGTCTAAATGTAGAAATACCTTAGTTTTCTCATTTCTTCCAACGTAATCACTGAGTTGTTTCTCCCTCATAAGCTCTTTTCCTGCTAATTTTAGCTGAGTCGTATCCTCACTAAGAAGTCCCACATCTAAAAGGTGAGATAATAGACAATCTCGTTTCTAGTCACTTTCATTGAGAATTATAAGGTTGACTAAAACAAAGCAATTTATTTTCTGAGCAACAGTTTAAAAAAATTAGTGAACATGATGTGTGAATGGATCTCTTTCACCAAGTATCAGACAGAAGTGGGAATATTATGAGGTATTGTGGGTATATTAATATTTTAGCTGAGGAGGAGTTGTTTTGTTACAAATAGAGTGAAAGGGAAGGAATGAAGGTACACAATTGTTCACTGACTTTAGGCTTGAGTGGCATCTCAAGAGGGGAGGTTCCAAGTACCTCTAATACTACCCAGGAGTTCAATTGTAATTCAGTAATCTTTTATATTTCAATATATCCGAGTTCTATCAAGAGCATCGGAAAATGTATTCTCAAGAGAGAGCTACCCCTAGAAACTTCTTTTGACATAATTTTCCTTGAAATTTAATATTGTTCCCCTGGGGAATTGATATGAACCAGATATTCTTAATGTTAACATTGCACAGAAGTTCATATCTCGAGGGCACATGAACTAAAAACAAGCAGTAAACACCATTATGCTATGGGATCTTGTTTTTTGAGTCAGTTGCAACTTTGTGCTAAAGGACTAAACTTACAATTTGACAAAAAGAAAAAAGATGCATGTTGGATTGAGCACACATATTTGCAGTTGAGATAAAGTTTGTCAGTTTGAACCCCAAACAAACTTAACAAGGGATCTTGATTAAGGTTCAGAACTCTAATATCTTGATTAAGGTTCAGAAACTCTAATAATATAGAACTGATAGGAACCAAAACAGAACCGCTATGTGTTACAATATAAAAGGTAAAGAACTAAAAAGCAAAGGGAGAAAAATGAAAATACCAGATAAAAGTTGTTGATAGTGAGTGGAACCAGAAACACCCAATAAATCAAACTTTGCAGCCAATTCCCTTTCAATAGTTTCAAAATGGTGTCTCAACACAAGATATGATAAAGGCCTATTGTGGATAACCATGTCCTGTAGTGAGAAAATAGATATCAATCAATGAGAAGATGCAAGAGAGTAGACTAATAGTTACAACATTCCCTTCTCTAGAAAAGAAAATTCTACTCTCAAAGCTATAGCAACAGTTCTGATTTCGAATAAGGGAAAAACTAAATATCAAATCAATTAATGAGAAGATGCAAAAAAGATAGAAAACAGTTCTCTCTCAAAGCTCAAACAGTTCTGATTTCAAATGAGGAAAGATTTAGAAAAACAAACCAATTCGTTAAAAGATGCAGAAGAATAGGCTACAAGGCACAGCATTCCATTTTTCTGAAGAAAAAAAAAAAAATACTCTCAAAGCTAAAATAGTTTTGATTTCAAATGGAATGCCTGGACGTCAATCACAAAATCCAACAAGAAAAAACAATTTGGAATCGCGATGATTTTGCATTTATTCTGCTCCACAATCTAGGTTAACTAAACAACGGAACTTTCTACGATTTTCTCATAATCCAAACAAGAAAAAGGGAATAGAGAGAAACCTTAGACGCGTACGACTTTGCTTCTGATAAAGCTCTCAAAAGAGGTGTAGCTTCACATCACAGCCATCATAAGATGATTACAAAGGAGAAAGAAACATACAGGAAAAAGAGAAATTATTTGTTCGAATTGCTAATTTCCAAACCTTTGGGATCGCCATAAAAGGGAAGTAGACGGGGTTGGAGTTCTGAAACAAGCCGATGGATTTGAGATTGGAGATTGAAAATTTGAACGACTTCCGAAGTAACTTCTTCGATCAACAAGTTGCTCTGACACTCATAGAGAAACTCGTTCCCGCCGGAATCGTCGCCAGGTTTGACGTGAACTCTCACCATCTTTTTTGGGCTTCTCAGTTCTCGGGCGAGTAATCGCTTTTGTATTCACTTAACATCTTAACAAAAACTAATAAAATCGTAGTTTAGTTAAAGTTCTTAATTTTAAAATTGGTGTCTACTAGGTTATAAACATTCAAACAAATATATATTATTTTAAAACATGGAATAAATTTCTAAATTTATTTTTAATTAATTTATTTCTCTCCAATGAGTTCAAATCAATAAAAAAATAAATTAATTTATCAATGTATAGTCTAGTAAACCTATAAATTTGGATGGAATTCGTTCTTACTTCTCACTCCCTTCCCTTTATTTCATAGATCCTTTGATAACGGTGAAAAGCCTTCTATTTCCATCAAATGATCCGTCCTCCTCTGACTCTTCCACCATCCGGCTACCTTTTCCGTCCATGCTATGCTCCCTCGGCACAAGCCTACCACACTTCGCACCTGCGGTATTTTCGTCAGACGGTCTTTACCAATAGTGTCATCCTCCCCGCTCGTTGTATGAGCAAGTTGCCCTTTGCTGATGCATTCTGTTAAGCTATAGATTACAGGAACAAATGTAGTTGAATGAGACAGCAGGCAGGTTACACGTTCCACTGTACTAAGATGTGAGGTACAGCTGGTGATGATTACCCCACGAGATGTGAGGTACAATTGGTAATGATCATCGTGTAGCTGGTGATGATCATATTGATATTAGTTCTTCTCGTAATAATCGATAAAATAAGCAAATAATTTAAGTTCTTCAATTATTTTAAATTCTTAAGGGTAATCCTATCATATAAAAAATAAGAAAAACATAAAGACAAGAAAATTTCAAAATCCATTTGCAGAAAGTGGAATTTAATATATTCATATTTAACTACCGTACACCGCTCAATCCATTCGACATCATAATTAGACAGAAAGATTTTATAAATAAATATAGACTAAAATTATATTAAAAAATTTAAACTAAGTAATGTAGAGACCACCCCGAAGGAAGGACCCTCCATAAATAGGCGTATGCCGCTTGGAGCGGCGAGCACACGGTATTCTTTAGTAAAAGGCGAAAGAATAGTTCGCTCTGTGCTCACCGCGCGGCTCCGTGATTTTACCCTCCACTGGCTGGTTCCTTTTATACCTCCTGGGAATGCTCGAACACACAGAGATTACCGATGTGGGACAATACTGCTCCAACACCCGTGAGTTTTATTCCTTACAGAACGCCCCCGTAATTTTGTCCCTTCTCGGTGTGCTCAAATTCTCCCCCAGGCCACCCGCGAGTCCGACTCGTGGACGCCTCCGATTCTCTGCTCTCAGCATCCGCCGTAGGCTTCATGAAGGGAGAGAAGAGAGAAAGGAATTGAAACACTAAGAAAAATAATTTTAAGAATACATGTATGTAATCTACAAAAATAATACAGAATTTGTCACGAATTAATTAAGGAAATGGACTAAATTGTAGTGGAATCTTTAGATTTTTAATATGGTTCTATAATTTGAATCTAGTTTCCTTTTTTGGTTCAACGTGTTAGAACGGGAATCCGGAACTCATATCTCTTCGTGCGTGATGCATTTTCATCTACAACATATTATACAATTAATTTGCGATACACTAGCTAGTGCGTGATGCATTTTCATGGCTGTGAACACGGCGCTTGCTTCAGGTTAGTCTTTTCTTTTCCTTTTTCCATATTCAATTTCTCAAAGCGTATCGTTGTTGCTCTAATTTTGGGAGGCAGATAACTAGTTGTTCGGAGTCCTGATTGTTTCTTTTTCTATGATTAGAGAACTGTAAACTTATCGATTATCGAAAGATTTTCTTTAGAAAACATAATGATTTTGCCTATTATTTGAATTTCGAGACTCCACTCTACTGTCTGTTGATCGAGAAGAAAGTAGCATGCATTGCCGTCTTCTAGGTTAGTTTCTGGATAGTGTAGTTCGCGCCTGACTAATTGAAAACTCGATGAATTGATTCAGTCGAATTCGCGAATGACTTTTTACTGGGCGATATCTAGAGAATAAGGAAGTTTTCAGGTCAATTTGTTTGTGTGGATTTGAGCTAGATTAATGGAGAGTGCATGAGATTCTACATTACATTGCACGAGAATGAATAATGTAGGATTTTCTTCGGTGATCTGGATTTATGAGAATTAAGCCTGTGCATATTCTAAGTGCAGGCATTCCAATTCTAGACTTCACAATTTCAAGCACATTACCTAATTTACGAAACCTAACATGAAAGCCTCCCCAAAGCAATGATGGTTTCCTACACAATGGAAATTTTTACCCTCATGAGTGCGATAAGCAGGGGCTTTCTTCAATGTATAACCAGCTTTATGGATTTGGTTGATTACATAGAAGGACGTCTTTGGTCCTTATTTATTGGAGATTTGGATTTATCTAATGAAAAGATCGGAAATAGTTGCTGAAATTGGTTAAGACTGACATTATGTTGCATTTTCACACAGTTCTACATATTGTACTCGACAGTACAAATTACAGATAGCCATGAACAACATTTTGCGTTGACTTATAGCATACCCAAGATAGGACTCTTGTAAGAAGAAGAAGATGTCATTGATATATTATGTCTGTACTTTCTTGTTCTCGATCAGTCTTTATCAGCCCCTGCAAAGTTCTGGTTTTTCCTGATCATCAGAAACTGTAAGGCTGGAGGATGATAATAAGTAAATTCCAACTTCACTAACTGTCTTCCTTGAACGCAATGGTTGCTGAGATTGAGATTGCTTGCAGTGTGCAATTGCTCCCTGAATTGAGTTCTCAATCTCTGAATTCACACTGCCACATCTCTTCAGGTAATACCCGCTCGAATTGTTTGGACATGAAGAGGGAGTGGGATTTAATGATGCAGAAGATGGTTTGATGTTTGGTTGCCTCTTAATGACCAATGAGAATGATCTTCTATTGCTTCTGCTGCTTTCCGTATTGCCTTTGTCTTTGTTGGAATTGGAGATGGAGCTTGAAATTGGTCCAAAGGGCTTTCTCTTTTCCACTTTGGCGCCCTTTTTTGAACATTCATTGGCTTTTGAAGCTGATCCTTCATCTGCAATCTTTGCAGCTACTGCACAGGACTCATCTGAGCAGCCTGTTTTGGTAAACAAAGATTTGATGTAAGCCCTGGAAGCTTTCAACTTAAGACCAAGTGTAGAACGTTTAAGCTTTTTAGTCCAGGACTTTTTTGAGCTTTCACCATTCAAATAGCTCGCATCTGCTGAATACTCTAGAAAATATTCATCTGGGTTAAGTTCCCTACTAATCCGAAAGGACTCGGAAGGAGAAATGTTGCAAGAATCAAAAGGAGTACTTGTTGCTGTAGGTGTATTGATAGAAGTGGTTAACGGAGTGCTGAAAAATTCCTCAAAAGTGTCTTTTCTGAAATCATAATCAGAACTAGACTTCTGCAAGAGTCTCTCTACCATTTGCAGGCGTGGGGGATGATGAAGGGGAAGAAGCTTCCCATTGTAGAAGAGCTCATCCGCTGGAGAAGTCGTCGGCTCTCTCCCCCGAGAATTCATAGACATTTGAAACTCAAACTCTCTGGATTGGCGCGGAGAGCTTTTGGAGTCGCAGAGAAAGTTGGTGTATGAACCAATTTCCATGTCTATATAGTCATCATCTGATGGATCATAAGATGGGATGTCAAAAGCCATATCTAGTAACTCCCTCTCTCTCTCTCTCTGGAATTGCTTATATGAAACTGTGCTTTATCTGGTGATTCAAGGGTAGGAGCACCTTTACAACTGAGGATGCTTGACTTTATATCAGGTCTATAGAGAATAAACTATGCATTCAAATAGGAAATTAGAACAGAATTGGAGCCACTCTGCTTGGACCAGCATTGACCCATATCACAATTTTATTAATTCTCAGTGATTTTTTTTAACACCTAGTGAACTAGTTTTATTTTCTTTCTTTTCTTTATTTGTTTATTTGTTTATTTGTTTATTTGTTTGTGTGTGGCTGATTTCTCATTGCTTTTCACTGTGCTACTACAAAAGAATGCACTAAAATAGTCTGGTCTCTTTCTTTAGTATTATTCTTTTATAGTGATGTAGAAAACCATTCAGAATTTAAAATAGTGAAATTTTGCTTCTTTTTCATGGGGGCTTACTTTGCTTGCAAATCACTGAAATTGGGTGAAATGTTTCTTAGGCAGAAAATTATAATCAAATAAACAAAAAGGGTTAGGTTAGCTGAGACATTGAACTTTATTCCAAAAGGAAAAGATATAGAAGGTAGAACTCAAGCAAAACAACAGTGTATTCTGAAGCTTAGAGTAAAAGGGATAAACCACAAAGTTTCCTTTCTAAATGCTAATCTAAGATTCTTAGACCAGGCACCTGAAATTAAAAAAAAAAAAAACAAGTAATTTAGCCATCTTTTTCAACAGCTGTGTGGCTCTACAGGCAAAGATCAGATTTAAGAACCAAACCATGCCCCAAAACCTGGCTTTTCTGCTCTCATACAGCATGCTAGCTCCTTCATATTTCCATGTGGCCCTTGACAAAAAAATTAATAAACAAGAATATGATTGAAGACAGCTCCTCTTTCAACTAGAACATTACTTTGAGCTCCAGAAGCACTTTTGTCTGATTTTCTTTCTTTCTACTGAATTCCTGGGTGGCTTTACTTTTAAATAACTTTCCCATCCAAATACACTGATTGGTTAGTGTTCCAATCTTCTCCCTTTTTTTTTTTTCTTTCTCCATTCCTTTTGTTTTATATGTTTTACACAAATGCTTACTTTTAGACTGCTCCTGTAAATTCAAACAATAGGAAAAAGTTGATGACCTTACAGTGAATTAACAATGTCCAGACATTTAATAGTGGAGGAGGGAAATTCCGGATCAGTTTTGCCTTGAATGCTTGAGATTTTTGTTGCTATTGTCCTCTCCTTTTACTACATTCTCCACGTTTTTGCTGGGTCTCACTCTCTTCGAAGATAACTTATTTTAGAGTTCCTCAGTTCCAAAATGCAAACAGTTTTGATATAATTAGTCTCGGAGGGTGTACATGGACTCCACAACTTATGAAATGCTTAAGAAGTGAGAAACAGTAAGCTTTAGAATTTGTCAGGAACTAGTCTGTGTGCTCTGGGAATATAGCTGAGAAGTATGTATTGATCTTGATTGGAATGATTCGCTCACTCATTTGATCTAACGATTGGAGTTGGGTAGCTCAGAGTTGTGTAGTTTGTGTTCGGATATAGTGAACCAAGGAATATGTAATAAAAACCCGAGTTTGTCAAATGTGTTCGATTTTGAATTTAATGAATTGCAAGTATATCGCAAAAGATATACTTAGCAAACCTTCCTATCATTACACAATCGGCCTATATTTCGAGAATTCCTATATATTTCTTGGAATTGAGAATTTGAAGTGTTGAATTTGAACTTTTAGTTTTTTATATTTAAGCACATTTAATTTTCACGATTCGTGAGTTGTTGAAGGCGTCAAATTAAGTTTCCGATGTCATGGATAAAATTTTGTGAGATATCAATAAATTGTATCCCAATCTTAAATCATAATTTATAATTAAATCAGCATCAGTTGTCAACAATAATTAAAATATGATAATTCTTTTTAAAGTTATCCTATAGGATCAAGCAAAAAGACAATCTCAATCTAAAAATAATATTCATAAATCATAAAATTCTTTCAAACAATTTAAATTTCTAGAAACAGTACACCCTGAGAAAAAGAAAACAACGAAACAAAATTTAAAATTGTGTTAAAAAAAATGAACCATTAAAAAGACAAACAAAAACCCACTTGCGATCACAAAGGAGTTTCTAATTTGCCAACTTGGTTTATAGATGAAAAGGATTGCTGCAAATTCCATTTTTTTAGTGCAAAAAAAGTACCAACGACCCATTGAGGGAGGGTCCTGTAATCAGACCTCATGATTTTACTTAATTTACAAAAATTGTACCTTTACGTTTTAAAAACAGTTCCAATCATTACCATAGTTTATAAATTAACAAATTAAGCCCTCCTGTCGATAAGCTTTAAAGAAACCCATATACTTTAATGCATACCATTAAAATAAACAAAATTTTAACTTTTAGATTTCACAAACCACACGCTTTCAGAACAAAATTAAAAATTTAACAACATGCTTTGCGAAAGAACAAATCAGTAAAGTATAAGTTTACAAGTAACCCTTTATGACAAGCATAGAGTGTGAAAGGCCAGCTCATTGGCACCACAAAACAAAGCAACTCAGATATTTAATCAAACATCAACATAGAAATTCAAGAGAGAGAGAGAGAGAGAGAGAGAGAGAGGCCACAAATAAGATCCATCTCAGAGACCCACCACCCAGAAAATCAGGATGAAAAGCTAACTTCTTATTGGCCAAGGCCTAAGGGGGTTGACAACTAGAATCCCTTTAGGCTAGGGTTCTTATTAGAAGTAGAAATTTCATTCTCTATCCCACCACAACTCTAAAACAATTAGTTGCAGCCAAAAAGATGTGACTGCTACTGTTTCAAAGCTGCCCTTTCAAGAAAGATTTGGGCCAGGCATGTTTCAGCCCACTACTTTCTGTGACCTATCCTTGAGGACAGAGAAGGCTCATTCACCATCATGGTGTCCTTCAAAAGATGAGACAAATTCCAGAACTACCATATCAGGAAACCTTTCTGCCACATATCAATATTAACAAAAATCTCCTAATCCCACACCAACTAATCTGTCAGGAAACATTGGGGTCTCCCACTAAGGGATGGTTTGCTTAAGAAACTAAAAACTTACCCCTTGCAGTAAAGTTATCTAAAAGGTTGGACTTACTTGCATATTAAGTCTTCTTGATTTGACTGTTTCCCTTCTTTGGCTTTTATATTACAACACAAATGTTCCAGAATTTATACAAGTGAACAAATAAAAAAAACCACAAAATGTACAAAGAACAATTACAAGAGAAAGATTATGATCCAATTTTGCAGTTTTGGGGGAATGCCGAACGCAAACCTACGACCTTTCTTCATTATAAATTAGTTTGGTTCATTCATGAGTACATAGTATGACAGAGCTAGTTCTTTGAGTCACCTGATCTCAGTTCCCTTTCGAGCTCGTCGAACTCCCATTCACCAATGTCTTCTGCTGAGTAGTCGTGAGCAACTTTCCCAAATTCTGATTCCAGCTGAGCTAGCTCAGCTGCAGTGTCTAGTGTCTGTTCTGCCTTGACTGCAGGTGGTTTGGGATAATTACCAGTTTCATCTTTTGGGTTCTTGCTGTCTTCCAGCGGAGGTTGGGGAACACTACTCTGCACCTCCTCTCTAGATTCATGTTCTGGTTTTGGAGGTGGAGTTTCGATTTCTAGATTGGGTCTCTCGATAGCTTCAAATTTTTCCCGTAGTTTTTCAATATCATCAAATAATTCTTGGACTCTAGAATCATCCTTCCTGAATCGGGGTAAAAAGAAGAGTTGCTTTTGGGTAATAATGAAATGTGACAAAAGAGGAGTGAGGCAGAATTAGAAAAGAATGCATATCACAAAATTACCATCCATATCTTACCTGGAAACTTGAGTTTGTTGAGCCAAAAACTGCTCTTTCATGTTATCCACAACGCTGAAGGTAGTAATAATCTGAAGCAAGATAACAAATCAAGGTTATAGTTGTTCAAACATCCGAGATGAAGTCAACATTACACTTGGCAGGAAAATTGTAGGCAGCGGATATATGCCCATTAATTGTGACAATATTTTACAAAGCATTCATTAAAAACGAAAAGGATGTATATACACAACAAGCCAATAACTGCACTGAAAAACAAGCCCCATGCAAGAACCTGCTCTAAGTTTACGAGTCCTGCATAACCATCCCAATGATCCATACATCAAAAAACAAGAAACGACTCGAAACAAAGAGTAGAAACCAAAAGAAAAGCATTGAAGCACTGCGCAGCATTCTAAACATCCCAACAATCTTGAATATATCTACTATTCTTCTCCACATAAATGTCCCCACACATAAAATTACAAGGTCTGAAACACTAAAACTTGCCTCTACTATGAAGGGATCAGAAGCTCAACCGACAAATCAAGAACAAATTTCCCAGACGGTTAGAAGAAACTTGGCCAAATGCAAGGAGATAAAATAAAGAAACAATAACCTTATGATCCATACCACCCGCTAGTAGCAGGCATTAGGAAATGAGGCCAGAGGCATACGATAACAGACCTCTTAATTCTCCTGAGCAAGTTTTAAGTTTGCAAAATATATATCATCATCTTTCCACCTTTACTTTGCACAGCCCATTCCCAATAGAAAAATGAAAAAAGAAAAAAATAGGAGAGGGGAGGGGGGATATGCTCTGAGATACGGATTTCCAAAGACACCACAACTTTACATGCGAAGCCAATATTTTTAATCTGAAGGTTCTCGATTGATGACCTCCCACACAAACAGATTTAGCCACATCATCCAGCTGCCCAAGAGACCGCTTCCCTTATCCACCCACTACCAAGGATTTCTCGTTCACTTCTCCAAAACATCAGCCGCTGAGCTCAATTTGTTTAACAGAAAAAAGTAGCAGATAGGAATCCTACTCAAAAGTAATTGGATGAAGGTAAGTCTTCCTCAAACGAAGATAACAATTTCCAGTTGAAGTCTATTTTCAACATTTTTCTAAGATAGGTTCCAAAAAATACCTAGAACTTAGCATATGCACCAGTCGGAGAATATGGTAAGGTAGCACAAGGGAAGCAGGACACGACCAGAAAACCAACGAAACCAGCATGATAAGCAAATGTACAATGTAACACCCTGCTCTGTTGATGGTAAGAGATCTGAAATCGACTAGAAAGTGGCTAGAACCCAATGGGGTTCTCCAAATTCGAAATTGAGACATTTCAGAGGGAAGAAATTAGATGCACATGTCAATATGATTAGACACTGGGTTACTACATCACAACTACTACTTTTTTTTTTCCCTTTTTCACCTTTTTGATAGGACAGATCGCACCAACTATATAAATTAATACGGCAGAAAAGGTCATTCAATTACAACCAAGCACAAGCATCATTTTTTCCTTCTTTTCTTAAAGAATCATTCCTGCTGAAAAATAGGAATAACAGAATATTAAATGAGGAACCAAACCAAACCAAACCAAACATCCCACCTTATGCCAAAAAAAGAAGGTTAATGAGAACCTGAGTTGAGATGACACAAAGGTTTACATGAATCTGCCCATTGCTTCCAAAAGAATTTAACGAATAGTCAAGCCTAGATTTCTGCCATTGAGAAACTTTAGTTTTCTTATCCTATTAGTCAAGCCTAAGTGTCTACCATCTATGAATCTGCCCCATTACTAGAAGCATTCCTCGTCTGTTTACAATAATTATAATTAGCTTAACTACTCTCACTTTTTGTAACTTCATCACATTAACAAAATGTTTCTTAACCCAAAAGAATAATATAAATAAATAAATCTATTACAAATGTAAACCAGGAACTAGTTATGCTGCCATTCCATCTTTTAAGCATGCTGAATATGTGAAAAAGTGTAATAGAGCAGATTACTGCTTATATATGCTATCTAAATGATTATAAAAATGACCAGTAATCAGCTCAGTTTACACAAGATATATTCACAGCATCATTATAATTGAAAAAATAATACTGTTGGATAAGCTGTTTCAAACTATATATATTTTGATGGGCAATGGGAACCATATTTTACACGAAGTCTCTTCACCTACCGCATCATACATTGAAATTAAAATAGAATTGGATAAGTAATCGAAAGTTATACCTTTGCTTCATAGTCTAGATACTCCTTTTCAATATTATTTGTAGGGCTTAGAACTTTTGACTCGTCACTTTCCAGTGTGGATTCCTGCGACCTGTCCAGAGTGATCTGATAGATAAGAAGCCATGCTTCAGAAAAAAAATAGGATCTTGATGACAAAAGGGAAAAAGTTACCTCTGCCTCAAATTCTTTAAATTCTCCACAAATTTTTCAATACGGCTGATTGACGGCTCCAACTCTTTCTATATCAGATTATCCGTGCAAGGTTTCAGACATGGGAGATCAGAGCTTATTCATAAATTATAAGTCACCATGTACTCTTTGATGAATATTATAAATACCTTATAAGCAGATAGAAGATCGATAGCCAAGTTGACAAAGTAACCTTCATGCTTTTCCAACGCATCACTTCAGAAAGAAAAGAAGTATTCAAGTTTCACAGAACTCAATTGAGAGAAGAAACATTGTACAATTCTCTTTTGCATATTCCATCACTAGAGCACTCCAAAAAATCTCTTGGAAAAGTTCTAATAGTAAGTTGATGAAAAATAACAAGCATGGCCTAAAATACATACTTGACCTCCTTCTCCTTATTTTCTCTATACAGGCATTGGATATTCCACGTATCTTCCAAAAAGTTCATCCAAATGTTCAAAACATTTGATTCTGTCTTACACGAGGCAATGGATTTCAACAGCTCGTCTTCCTAAAGCATTCAGAGAGAATATATAATGGATGAGAATGAGAACGTACAAGAAAATAACATAATGATACATCAAAAGCAAACAAAAAATGCACCCTTGTCTTTAAATGTGCGACAATCTTGTTGTTGGCCTCCTCAAACTGATCTCTCTCTTCCACCATATTACGAAGGCGTGCATGCGCAGCAGCCAAGGAGATATTAACCTACGGCATAATACCATATACCATATAGTGACTACATATGTTCAACGTAATACAAGAATGTGGAAAGTGGAAAAAAGAACATAACATTTAATATTCTATGGATAAACAAACTTCATAATCCACTAACGAAATCATAGAAATTAAAATGTACATTACGTCCGATAAAGAAAAAATCATAGTGAACTCTCTCAATCAAGGGATCAAAAACATCAAGAGTTTACAGCCACGATATTTACAAATTTATATAAAAATCCTCAGGCATCTCGGTTATCTCAGGCACAGGAATGACTTTGGTATCAATGAAAATACTGTAGCATAAAAGTAAGGTACAAGTACAGTGAATGAGCAGCACAAGTGAAAAGGGTTCATTTCTTCATTGTATCATGGTTAACCAAAAGATCAGGAATGGAAAACAGAGAAAAACCTTTTTTAATTGAGCTTCAATATCATCTCTCTGCCTTTCAAGTTCTGCAATTTCTGAAGTTAGTTCCTGCAAATAATTGAAAACATAAACTCGAGTTTTCAACATACAAAGTAATAACCTGTATGGTCGTAATTAAGTGACATCTCTATAGTCTACAACATACGTAACACAAAGTTCAAAATAGGTATAAAATATGATTGAACATACACAATAAGATAAGACTGCAAAGTAGGTCCTCAATACAATTCACGATCAAAAACACGATCAAGATCCTGACTGATGTTAAGAATTATACTTAAATTTTGTTTATAAAAAATGTTTAGAAATCTAATTCCTAATAATTATTTTATACCCCTTGGACATAGTCAAAAGAGGCTGCCCTCGTGGAAGAAAAGTTTTTTCTCTAGAGGTGGCAAAATGACCCTCATTCGCAGCTGAATGGGATGCCTATCTACTTCTTTTCCCTTTTCAGAGCTTTGTGTTGTGTGTGTAAAAGTTGGGAGAGACTTGTAAAGGACTTCGAATGGGGAGGGGCTAATGAGGGCATCTCGTGAATTGGGGCTGGTGGGGAAGCTGGTAAACCTTGGGGGCTAGAATTTAGGAAATCTAAGGATTCCTAACAGAGCCCTATTAGGAAAAATGCTCTGGCGATTCCCCCTTGAGTTGACTACCCCTTGGCATAGGATTAGATTATAACGAGCAAGTTTGGTCCTCATCCTTATGAGTGGATGCTGGAGAGGATTAAAGGCACTTACAGAAATCTATGAAAAGAAACTGTAAATGAGCTCTCTTGTTTTTCTAACCTTGTTCATTGTTTTGTGGGTAACAGAAAGGAAACTTACTTTTGAGAGGATAGGCGGGTAGGGGATACACCCCTCTCCTTTATGTTTCTCTATTTGTATCATTTGTCCTCTATGAAAAACTGCTTTGTGACTGATGTCTAGTTCCATTTTGGGAGCCCTCCCTCTCTTTTCTTAATTTTCTGTTACTTTTTGTCCAATAGAAAACCAATGGATGTAATGACTCTCCTGCTTTTGATCGGTGAGATTCAGCTTAGAAAAGAGAGAAGAGATGTTTGTTTTTCGAGTACTCGTTCTTTTGCTGCTTATTAGACCTTTTCCCCTCTGGTGACAGTCTTTCTGCTCTATGGAAAGTGAAAGTTCTAAAGCAAGGGAAATTCTTCGTTTTCCAGTTATCCACGGAAGTGTGAACATCCTTGATCCACTTTCAAGGAAGATGCCTTCTTTGGTAGGTCCATTTTGTTGCATTCTTTATTGCAGGGCGGAGGAAAACTTGGATCATATTCTTTGGAGTTGTTCGTTTGCTCAAGTAATTTGAAACTACTTGCAGATGATCAAGGAGTTCCTTCTTCATCCGCCTTATCAAGAGAAGGGTTTTTGTGGAACAATAAGAACTTTAGAGAAGTGGAGAAGGACCCTGTCGATGTATGGTCCCTCATTAGGTTCGATATTTTTCTTCATGCGTCAGTGACGTTTTTTTTTTTTTTTTGGGTAATTACCCGCCAGGTCTTATTCTTATTGATTCTTGATTAGAGCCCCTTACGTTAGTTGGGTCCATTTTGTTGGACTTGTTTCTTTTTTGGGATGTCCTACTATTCTTTCATTTTCTTCGCAATGAAAGTAGGTTTTTTCATTAAAAAATTAATTATATTCTATTATTTTTAATTTGTTAAATTGATGGGTGAAGATATCTTCTATTGTCTTTTGCCTTTTCTTTTATTATTATTATTTTTTTTTTTTTTTGCTTTGTGGAGGTGTACTGCCTGAACGCTTGTCTTGAAGAATTAGAAGTATAGAAATGAGAGGATCTTCGAAGATTTTTTTTTTTTATAAGAAATAACCTTTCATTGGGAATAAAATGAAAGAAAACATGAGCCACCAAAAAGAAAAACAGCCCACAAAGAAAGGAGCGCCTCTAAAGAAAGGGCCTCCAATCCAGTAAAATAGCCCCTATCCAAAGAGGATTTTCAAAGATAAGTCCTATACTTTTGAGCTTTTTGCTACAAGGTACAAATTACTTCTTCCTTGTGGTGTCCAAAAGACGAGATATTCCATTGTAATTATGGCCTAACTCAAATCCTATCTCGAGGTAGTGCTTCATTAGTTCTTTTGAGTTGGGGGCTCCTCACCCCTCTGCCCTTTGGTTGTGTGGTAGTTTTTGTTTATATATTTCTGTTTCTTATCCCATAAAAATAGTTTGAAAAAAATTAAAAATCCTATTTTTCATCAACATAGACACATAACAAAACAGTTAATCTCTACTTCCTCGAAGAGGAAGCAAGTACAAATCTCCACCCCCAGATGTGATATAATTTTCTAAAGTACAAAAAAAAAAAAAAAAAAAAAAAAAAAAAAAAAAAAAAAAAANAAACTTTATTCTAATAAGCCAAAAACTATTTTAAAACAATACTCCAAACAACACCTAACCTTCTCTTTTGCACCAACTTCACTTGCTTTGGTCAGACGAACATTTAGGGCTTCCTCTTTATGTGATCTGCAAATTAAAAGAGGGGGAAAACATCAAAAATATGCATGAAATGAAAGTAAAAACACCTGTGGTGCACCGCTTTTTAAAAAGACAAAATGTCAACCTAAAAGGACAAGTTGGATTTGAAAGAAGTATTTCCATTCCAATAAGAAATTAGCAAATATAAGAAAAAAGAGAAAACTACAAAAACACTTGGCATGGAGAACCTCCGGGGAGGTATTAAGCCTAAATCTATTTCCTATGTCCCACCTCCTTAGCTTTTTGCAACTACCTAGGATGACAAATAAATACATTTATTTCTAATTTCCAGATATGCAGAAAAAATGCACCATCGGTCCTTACAATCTCTAGGTGCTAGGCAATGGAGAAACCCAAAACACCCTTCGGCCACTGAGTACTTTTTCTTCAAAAAAAAAAAAAAAAAAACGAAACAGATATATTGAAAGAAAGACAAAGCCTAAAGGCAAGGGGTTGAGAAAACCCCTCACAAGCTAGATAAGAAAAGCATTTCAATTGTGAAGGATCACAGACATGCGGGAATTACAAACGAATTCCTATGACACAACAAGTTAAGGCCCAAGAGCTTAAAAAAACCAGTCATCAACTAGAAGCGCTTCAAGTGGAAAAGAGTTAGATAAGCTATAAACAATTTCTCGTGTGAAATCCTACACAGATAGTACAGAGAATAGCAACATATCTCAGCCAAGGAAAAGCAGCTACACGTATGAATTCTAATTCATTACCATTTAGGATAATGAGATCTTTACCTATGATCTGTAATGCGCTTTTCAGCTTTCACAGAGGAGTTTGAAAGAGACTCCGACAAGACTTTCAATTTATCAATCTGTATATGAGTAGATAAGTTTACAGCTATGTACCACTTATTGCAGCCCATAGGCTAAATTTAAACAAGCACAATGGGTCAAAGTAAAATTTTGACTGACACGATCAAGGGATCTCCAGATCAATACCTTCAGAGCATGAGTTTCAGGAGAATCTCCATTGTTTAGTAATTTCTTCTTCAGCAAAAGTCCTTCCACTCTAGAACAAATTCGTATGTGAGAGAGTGCGGATTTCAATGCCTGCCACATAGATGGGGCAGTGAGTTCCCAAATACCTTTTTCCGCTCCGTCAAATTCATAAATTATCATTACTTGACAGTTCATATCACAAGGTGATAACTCACTACAGGCTATAGATACAAAATGTAAAGATATCACTTTTCAGAGAAACAAAGGTCAACCAAGTAAATTGGACATTCCAGTCTGATAATAGCTGGTTGGAATGAGAAGAAAAGTATGAAGTACAACCTAGAGACAATGAATGTACTGATATCCTAATAAAAATTTTAATGTTTGTCGTTGGATGAACAACTCAAACAATAGGATAACAGATGCTCACTGCTCCGAAAATCATCAAGAATTCGAGCCATATTTATCAGCCGCACTAAAAGTATGTTTGAAATGCCTCTTAAAGTATTTATGTAGGAAAAAGCTTTTTCTTATAAACTCGTATGGTGTTTCAAGTTTTAAGAGAGCTTTTCAACAATTATCAAGCACTTTTTAAAATTTTCAATAATAAAAAATAGTTTGAGAAATTCTAAATACTTAAACTGCCTGTAAACAATGCTTAGTCCAGTGCATACAAAATAATGCTTCAGTCAAACTTTTTTTTCTTTTCTTTTCAAAATGCATCATTACAGCCCAACGCATTAATAGATGCATTTACCTTTGTAACTCAGTTTCGTAGTTCTATTAAAAAATAATGATAATAATAACTTCCATTAACAGACTCACCTCAATTGTTTCTATTGTGGTTTCTTCTGATGTCCTGCCATAATCTGCATTTGATGACATCCGGGCAGCTGACATTCCTTCGAGTTTTGTCTTCAAATTGGACAATTCAGTATCTACTCTGTCGCCAGAAAGCCAGACAAATCATAGAGAAAAGACCATATGTTAGCTTATTCTGACCATTTAACTTCTATTCCTTCTTCCCCTGTGAAATGAGTGTTAGCAGGTGTAGTGATGATGGGTGTAGTTCAAAGAAAGAGACAACATTCCATTCCCGAAAATCATTTCCTTAGCATGCCGCCTAGACCTAGGGCGTTCTCAATCCTCTTCATTACTTGGGAAATGCATACAAAAACTGAAAATTATTGAGCAGGTATCTAGCATGCAGAGGTATAAAAACAAGAAAATAAAAGGTAAAAAATATAAGACTATCACATTATCCTTGAAGGTGAAAATTCATCCTCTAAAACCAGGCCTGAAAACAAAAGGTATCTGGTCTCCAACTGTTCTTCATTTTTCTTCAACTTGCTCACTATCTATGGGTATGACAGGATTAATGTAGAGGTCAGATGGAACAACAGCAGGGCACTTTTATTCTTTCAATAGGAAGCATAACATGACCAAAATTTGTTTATAAGAGAAAGGCCTGAGAAGATTTTAAATCCCACTAGTAAGTAAGGAGATCATAGAAGGGCTCCCTCATAGCCATTAATCAAACAAAAAGAAACCTTTTCATAAATGAAACAAGAAGGCTAAAATAAACCCTTGATCCCTAAGGCTGCCAAAACCCACTAAATAAATATAATTGCTGTATAGCAGAGACAATAAATAATGTAACATCAAACTCATACAAAAGCTGTACAGGTAGAGACCAAGAAGTAAAGAACAAAATAACTAATTTCCTACCCACCTCCCAAAATCAGCGCTGATCTTCAACCCTGAAATTGCGCTTTGTGCAAATTGGAGCAATTCCTCCCGTTTCACCTGTAATTAAGTTCTCCAGTAAAACTTTGCACAAATAAAAGAAATGGAATGGGGAAATGTGATAGGCCTAGCAGCCCTGTCTTACTAATTCATAAAACCACACAGCAGAGATCATATGAAGACTACTAGAGTTGAATTTGTAACATATTGTGATTGATAAAAATATGAAAAAGAAAAAACACTTTTTTATAGAAACCGAACTGTGAGAAAGAGAAGCCCAAAGCAAGGGAAGCCAAACAACAAATTACAAAAAGAGGTTTCAATCCAACAAAAAAAGCTACCACGAGTAATTATAGAAAAACTCAGTCATCAAAGCCCGAAGAGGAACAAAGAATCTAACAAGGAACCAAACATTACTAATAACACATCTCCTTTCCCCAAAATATTTTATCATTTCTCACACCAAAACCCCACAAACGAACAAGCCCCAGGCAAAGACCCCACACAAAAAAAAAAAAAAAAAAAAAAAAAAAAAAAAAAAAAAAAAAAAAAAAAAAAAACCCTTCTATTCTCTCCTAACTTGTCGTGTAACTCTTTTATTTCATTAGGTTATAACTATTGCCATTGGTTATTCTTCACATCTCTTGTGATTCAGAATATAACATCTCTTAACATCAAAATATAAACAGATAATGAAAAAGCACTGAAGCAATTAGCGACTTGTGAAAGGCCTGAGATACTTAGGTTTCCAAAAAAGGAATGTAGACAGCCTACGAAACTCCTAGTTAGTTACAACTTGTACTTGTTTAGATGATGAAATCCTACGAGAAATAAGAAGAAAGCTTTTTTATGCATAAAGAAATTGTAGAATGATGGGATCCTTGTGGATTTGAAAACTTGAAGGCAGACAATATATGTTTAAATCCTTAAAACATTACCAATACTTCGTCATCATAGCTGGAAAAAGATTTTGCCAGATCTTGTATGCTGCTAACTACTGCATTATGAACTTCCTTCCCTCCAACAAGACATAATCTGCAGGAAATATTATTAGAAATGTCTTCAAGAAAAAGTAGATCTCAAAGAAATATTAAAGTAGGATTCATATCCCCATCAGAAACCAAACAAGTTAATTTTTTAACTAAGAAAAGAACAAAAGGACAAAAACAAGATAAGATAAGAGATTTTGGAACAGAGGCACAATAGGCTAGATCAGATGACTCGTTGACTGAAAATCAAAAGTCAAATTTAAGGAACAGTTTGAGGCAAAGAAAAGTAAAGATAGAGATGGTCAGGGTCCCTCGTCATGATACGACTAAAATATAGAACTCCAAATATCTGCATATGGAAAGAATTATTGAAAATAAAATAAAATAATCCCCTTAACTTCATAAATATGAACACAACTTTTCTTTTTGTGAAACGAATATGAACATAATGAAAACTTGGAGTTGTGTTTCTTTTGGATTCTTAATAATTAGTACTCGATGACAGCAATCATGATCTATACTATTAGCTTCAGTGAAGAACAGACCCAAACATGTCCAGTAGAAGAGACACTTCTTCCTCATTTGGCGCTTCAAGAATCTGTGGCACAGAAAATAGTTCATCTGTTGGTATCTCCTTCATGACCAATTAAAAAACATAGAAGTAGATACCAGAAATTCAGACCCACGGTCTGAACACATTGAAAATAATGGTGAATGATAAAATGGCAGCCTAACAATTCAAAATATGATGTCTCGCTTGCATTCATTTCCTCCATATTCAATAAATCTAACTGATTCAAAAGTCACGTCAAAGAAGGTGGAATTAGAACTTGTTTCCATCATCAATCGCTAGTACAACCTTTTATGTCTCCAACTCACACAAATACCATGCGCTGCCTCTCCATTTTGAATAAGATCTAATTAACATGTATAACTCAATAACTGAAAAGGAAAAAATTCAGGAACTTGTAGCTTTTGCATAAATTTCCATATCCCCCTTGACAAAAATTAGACGACAATCAGCACTGAGATTGGACAGTTACATTGATTTCAAAATTGAGTTCTGAAAAAAGAGATTCTTAGGTGGTCCAATATTGAGTTCGACCAATGTTGTCAATAAGGTAAGTTCAAAAGGAATACAAATCTTGAATTCCAGACAAATTTAGAAGACTATAAATGTAACTCACCATGCAACGGTCTTCCTTCTCTCAAATTTTATATTCATAGTCATGTTTGATAAGGCAAGAGTTACTTTTTATTTCTTAACAAATTATTCATATTATTTGATGGACTATGCATTTCTTCATCAACAAATTTGATAATAATAGCACATGAATTTTCGGACGACTGTTCCATCCTAGTCAAAAGCTAAAACGGCTCATTCAATTTGGGCCCAATAAGTTCTTCATCCCTTATCAAAACCTAAAGGCAGAAACCTCCTACTAATGAACAATACATCATTTTGTCCTCTTTGGTGCATTCAAAATACCAAAGTAAGGTGACCCTAAATATGCAGAACTGCAGCTTTCCAGGGAACAAGTGATAGATCTAGAGAAAGAACATCATAAAATTAACATACCATAGATACTGTAATTCCCTCCAGAGCTTGACTTTGAAGAAAAACATCACAAAAGTTCATTGGTTCCCCTCCAACGTCAGGATCATAATACAAAACCTATTCATGATGGCAAAGGACAGAACGTAATAACACATAGGTAAAGAAGTTGAAATGATAATTAGGTAATCCTGAGATGAACTTTAATACTTCATAAATATTTCAAAATTTCAATTGCTTGTGCGTGATATCACGAAAAAGATGTGGCTTGTTGAAATTACAAGCCAATTAACTAAAACCTCTCATAAATAAAGGTGGACTGAATTTAATTTACATCTCTAATTGCTTCACCACGAAAGAATGCATAGTCATAGGCTTAGATATCCTTCTGGCTCTCCATAGCATTGTAAAACCAGTGTGCAATGTAACTTCAATATCAAATTTTAAAATCTACGAGGCTAGAATGTGGAATTCATGAAAATGATATATGCCCGTGAGGCAGGGATAATCAGCACAAACATTTATAAAAATACTTGAAGGGAGAGGAGTTCAGAAACATTTTCACTCACAATAGCAGGCAGGGATAATCAGCACAAACATTTATAAAAATACTTGAAGGGAGAGGAGGTCAGAAACATTTTCACTCACAATAGCAGGCTTTCTTGGGTTTTCTTTTGCATCTTCAAAAGCAAGATGTTGCTCCAGGGTCTTTGCTTTCTCCTCCGAGGGAGCATCAGATAATTTTTTGACCTCTTTAAGCACAACCAACCATCTTTTCATCAACTGAGCTCTTTCAGGGCCCCTACAAGACATAGCAGCTTCTTCCAATCTTTGAATAGTCTGCCTAACACTTCTGAAATTTTTTGCCCCCTACATCAATAAAAGCCGAAAAGACAACTGAATTATATAATAGCCAATCTCCCTGGTAGGAAACCGTAAGAGGTTAAGCAGAAGCAGCAGAACCAACCAAAAATACTCAGAAACAAATACAGGACCTTGCGGTAAGATGAAACTAAATGGTTGAAAAAAAAATTAGGTATCAGGTTGAACTATGGATATTATGAATCTTTAATCAAGTTCTAGGAAGACAAATTCTAGGTGGCAGAGCCCCGAAACATCAAATAGGTTTGCACTTTGTTTTCATGGAAAGCCTTCGAAATAGATACTCAGCACTTTGCTTTCCATTTCTCCGTTTTAGTTTTTTAAATTCATAACTATTAACCCTTAGGTCTACCCCGAAATTCACCTCATTCTCGTGTTCTCACAAGAGATTCTACAAAAGTCAAGTCGATTTCTAAATGGCTCCGTGTGAGATTTCAGCTAATACTTAGCGAAATGCAGAGAGATATCAATGCGAGGAAAAACGCACAAAATTAAACGAGATTAATCCGACGTTTCCAAAATCCAACACAGCTCAAAATGACACAGAATCAACAAAATCAATAAGGAAACAAAATGAAACTGAAACAGAGGAAGTACAATGCGATCTTGGAGAATTTTGGCGCCCTCCGCAACGGCCTGGCCGGCGTGGTGAACGACGGTGTCGGCATAATTCTTGACAACCCGAGTGAGGTTGTTGTTGTTCCCAGCCTCCACTGCTTTGCTCACTGCCAATCTCAGCCACGACATTTCGAATTCCTTCTTCTCTGTAACGTGATTTTGGGAATTAATAAGCAAGTGAATGATGAGGAAGGAGAAAATTAGCTATGGAGGAAGATGATTATCCCGAATGGAAGACAGCTCTAGGGGTTTATGTGTTCTGCAGAAAATGGCGCTAAGTGTGCCTCAGGAATTGGGAAGCATCAAAGTCAATCGGGCAGGGTCAGCGATGCAGAAGAACGAAACGCTGACGTTTCGAAGTTTCTTTCAGATAACGGGTGGATCGAACCCAGGCCCATATGGTACTCTCGCGCGGCCCAGTTCCATGTAGTACTCTCCCAACCAGGCCCAATTTCAATTGCCACACGCCACCTGTTTTATTAGTCAAATTAACATTTAAAAATTAAATAAAATTCTCAGTTTACTAAACATTTTCAAGATTTAATATTTTGACTAAATCATTAAAAAAAAAAACAAAATCCTCCAAAAATTTTCATATATATATATTAAGTATTAAAATATTATTTCTAATATTAGACTTTGAAGTTTAATGAGCATTTAAAAGTTTACCCGTCATGGGTCGAAATTCATAATTGTCTCACTAGACCACTAATTATGACTAAACAAACATATAATTAAAAACAAAAAATAAATATTAATTGTTTCAAATATGGATAATTGAATTTCACTCCATTGAAAAAAATATAAATTTTTAAATTTTCTTTCTATCCAATCATTATTAAAATTAGAAACAAAAACTGAACTTTTTGATAAATCAATTGAGAGGACAAAATAAACATATCAATAAACTCATTAATTTAATCAAATTTTCTCGTTATAATTATATTAATTACCGATTTATTAATTTTATAGTTAAAATGGGAATTTGATGAATGTAATTAAAATGATTCAGAATTTGGGGATTTAGTAAATATAATCATAAAAAATGCAAGATCTAAATTCATAATTTGAATATATATATATATATATATAATGTGGAATTAGCCATAATATTCATACCTTTTGCGAGGCACCTGACAAATTAACAGTTTGACTTTTGACTAAAAGCTACAAATTGCCTATTATTTATAATTAATCTAACTAACGTCAACAACTAAATAGCATTATTTTTTCAATGCATTTCACAGTCACTTTCAAACTTAATTTAAAAATTAACCCTGCCGTTAAGACTTTAATCTATAGTTTTTATTTTAATATATATTTTATATTAAATATTTTTTTGATTTTGCATGATAATCTTGATAATCTCATCCTAATATTTATGAATCGGTTTGGACTATCTTATAATTAAAATGTGTATATAGATATTATTTATATAATACTTTTTACAAACTTATTTTAGATCGCATATTTATTTAGTTGCAATAAAATATATCAGTAATTTTATCGATTATAAATATGCTATATTTAATTTATTAAAATATATTAGGGAGATTTTCCTACTAAAAACTTTAAACCATTTTTTATATTTCAAATTATAATTTCTTAAAAAGATTAATATAGTTTTTAAAAAACTAATTCTTATTTATTCATATTAAATAGAACTACTTTTTATTACCTAGAATAACTTAATAAGTTATACTAAAATACCATTTAAATTTCAAATATGTTTATAGAAAAAAAACAAAATTATTTTTAAAAATTTTGTTTTATTTCAAAATAAGATGCTTAACTATTAAGGTAATTTTTGTTAATTTTTGTAAATTAAATTGATTTATATTTTAGGGCTAAAGTAAACACAAACATAATCATCTACCCTATCTACTATCTACTATGCTTACAATTTTACTTCGTATTTATTAATTAATTTATTATTTATATTAAAAAATAGAAATTCAATAAGCTAAATTCTCATAGGGATTAAATGATAATTTTTATTATTTATCGATTTAAATTTTAAAATTTATAAGTTCGTTAGATCCATGATTAGTTTATCGATTATTAAATATTAACTTGATTGCTTGTTGAAAACGAACCCCAGTGAACCAAGTCCGCCCTCTTTTAATTGTTGGGCCCCACCCCGCTCGGATAGAAGGAATGGAAGCAAGCATTTCCGGTTCACGTTACCAAGAGGCAAAAGTACGATTGGCTGTGGGCATATACTCTAAAACGGCTAGACAATAAAACTCCGTGCACCTTAACTTTAGCTTCGTAGTAACAACCTTAATTTTCTCAAAATAAATTAAATCCTTACCGAGTATTTTAACCATCTAAATTACTATAAAAATTATATTTATAAAAATTTAAGAATGGAGAGTGATTTTTCGATAGAATTATTATAATTAATTTTTTAGATAGTGGGAAGTATTTTAAATTATCTCAAAACAAAGTTATTTAATATATTACTGTCAAAATTATTCTAATTAATTTGCTGTAAACTGATTTTATATTTATGAAATTAAAATTATGCATACAATTTTCCACATGTAACACGATTCATAAAGTCATCTCGGTTGAAATTAAAGTGGACCCTAAATTGACACATTTTTTCCATTAATAAGTTTGACCCATGCCAGAAGAAAACACCGTAATTAATAAAAATAAAACAAATAAATAAATGTTTTTTTTTTTTTTTTTGGTGAACTGCCGTCCAAACGAGAACGTTGAAGGCATTCTGGTCTTCATTATGCCTTCGATGCCATATTATAATCCAACCGTTAGCGTTGAAAATCATTATCTAATTAACTTTAGTTTCTAACCCTTTATTTTGAAGTTTTCAAAGTCTCTGCTAAAATAATAATTACTGTAATTAATTTAGGTTAAACTACATATTTAATGGGAATATATTTTATTTATTTATCTAATAATAGTTCAGTAAAATTGAAATAGTATTTAATAAGTATTTTTATATTTTGTATAATAAATCTTAGGCAAATTCTATAATATTTAATAAGATTTATTTGACACAAAATTAAAAAATGAATGACACAAGTAGATAATTTAACATTAAAAGTTTATAAATTCATTTGGCACGTTTTATAGTTTATAGATCTACTAGGCATAAACTATAGTTCAAAAATTTATTAAATGCAAATTGAAAATTTATAGACTTATTATACGCTTTACAAATATATGATTTATGTGACGTGAATCTAAATATTTGTGAACTAAATGACTAATTTTTATACGCTTTAAAGTTAATAATTTTATATTCCACTGCATAATGGTTGGACCAACTAAATCATGATCATCATTTCATAGGATTCAATAATTATTAACGTATGGTACACGTCTTATTATACATTATGACAAAAGACCCATTCAAATGCCTATATATTTCTTTGATAATGTATTTTATACGTCGAATTTTTTAATGTCTCTATCTCATATTTGTGACATTATATTCTTAAAACTTGGGTACCAAAATGTAATACAAAGTATAAAATCGTAATTTCAAATTATTCCTTAAAAGGACGGGTTAAGACAAAGAAAAGACAACGATAACGTTCGGCGGAGGTAACAGTTGAAAAATGCAGATCTAAAAATGTCGATTTATCCCATAAAATTGAAAGTCCCTATTTACTCTGAGAATATGTACATTTAAAAGATTCTATTCTTGTAGGTTAAATAAAAAAGAGTACAAAGATTAAATTAAATTATGTTGACCCACTTTTAATTTTTTTATATTACATATGTAATATTAAAATTTATATAGGAGGTGCAATATTTACTTTAAATAAAAATTACATTATAATCACCTATTTAAACTTTTTGAAAAATTGTTATATTTAGATATAATTTATTTTTTAAAAACAACCGAAAATAATTTTCCACATAAAATCAAAATTTTCTTGTGGGACATCTCTAAGCATATTGAATTATTTTGTCAATAAAAAATAAAAATAAATAAACAAATAAAGTGGTCTCCCTCGTATGAACCAAAAGAAAAAACGCGCTATTTCGTAATTCTGACACTGACAACCTTTCATAGCTGTTTATTCTCCAAAAGAGGATAATAACGGTAAAATATCGTTCACGGTAAATTCCCTTAATATTTTTGTAATTTTTTAGAGTTAATTTTATAATTTATTTTAAATAATTATTTTGTTAAAAATAAAAATTATTCTATAAAATATTAGCACACGCTAATCTTACTCTAATAAATATTTATATAGAAGAAGCGAAGAGATTAGAATTAATAATTTTTTTTTTTAAAAGATCTCTTTAATTATTTTGCGGGAAAAAATATTCCTCCGTATCCTTTCCATTGCTCCCACCAGCACGAAGCTTCTCCGCCATTTTCATACCAAACAATGGCCGTTCTACCAACTGTGGGCCTATGGGTCCCTCCGCTTCGAGTCATCGATCGCCGTAGCTGTTCTGAGCCCTTCCTTCAAACGACTTTGACCCCGCTCTTGCTTATCCAATCTGCTCAGCCTTTCCATTTCCCTTGTGGCTTTTTCAGTCGCATTCGTGGAATTTGTCAAACACAACGTGATAGGTTGTTTATTGTTTCGCTTTTTGGTTCTTTGAAATTGAAGCGAACCGATTTCATCTGCCTTTATCGTTCTGGCTTGCATGATTGCTTGGATTGACTTGAGTGTCCTTGATTGTAATTAAGAGTGAGATTCTCCTGGCTGTTTCTTAGTACTTGCGTTAATGGCGGATGGTATCTGATTCTTTTGCTTGTTCACTTGTTTTGGCTTCTGAGTTCTTTTGATCTTGGTAATTGGATTCGTTTTGTTTGGAGTTTCGTGTTCCGAGCTATTTTTTCCACTTCATCTCTCTCTTGGAATCTCAAATTTGCTTCCATTTCTGAATGTTCTTGATCGACTTGAGTTTTGTTGCATGCTGATTGATTCTTCTAGGTTGTTTCTTACTCTTGCTTTAATGGCGGACAATGAAGGCTTCCTTCTGTGGTGATTGATTCTTTCGCTCATTGGGCCCTTGTTTTTCTTGGAATCGCCTTCTGGATTCTCGGATTTGTTGTTTTTTTTTTCAATCTATTTTCTGTTTTGATCATCTTCATTGTAAATCTCGCTTCATCTCTGAAAGATTGCCGCCATGAGAGCTTCAAATGATCATTTTTTCATCTGGATCCTTTGTGCTCTGTGCTTATCATCATCTCTTTCATCAGGATTCACTCCCGATGATAATTTTCTGATCGATTGTGGATCATCCTCCAATAGTACGGTGGGAGATCGTCTATTTATATCTGATGATCTTTCATCTAATATTCTTTCCAACCCAAATGGGAAATCTCTTTCCACTACAAGCAACGTATCTAGTTCATCTCCATTGTTCTTATTCTCATCTCTCCTTCGAACTGCAAAAATATTTGAAACAACTTCCAAATACAACTTCAAAATAAAGAAGCAGGGCAGGCACTGGATCCGCCTCTACTTTTACCCTTTTGTTTCTGGAAACATGGACTTGAGTTTGGCTAGATTTTCAGTTTCTGCTCAAAATATCACCCTTCTTAAAGAATTTCAGATGGATAGTGGCTCGGTAATCAAGGAATATTCTCTGAATGTTACTTCCAGTAATCTTGTTCTTACATTCACTCCCATGGTGAATTCATTTGCCTTCATCAATGCTTTGGAAGTTGTTTCTGTCCCTAATGAACTGATTCCCTCGAGTGTTCCCACTGTTGAGAAGCTTGTAAGAAGTTTGGGGAACAGGGCGTTGGAGACTGTTGCTAGAGTGAATATGGGCAATGAAACTGTGTCTCCGAATGATGATACTCTATCTCGCCTTTGGGTTGCGGATGGGCCATTCTTGATGCATAATGATCAGGTCATCGTTGGAAAGTTTGTGTCAAATCTTACAAAAGTGAATATGACAAGAGACTCTGAAATTATGGCCCCCCGTTCTGTATATGGAACAGCAACTCAATTAGGAGTTGATGCGGATGCCAATGCTAATGTTAATGTATCGTGGTCATTCGACGTCGATCCTGGCTATGAATATCTGATTCGTTATCATTTCTGTGATATTATAGATCTTTCTCTCGGATCGCTGTCCTTCAATGTTTATGTTAACTCATGGAAGGTTAAAGATCATCTTGATATTGGTAAGCTCACTTCGGGCATCCTAGGTGCACCCTATGTCCTGGACACCATAGCCAGTCCAATTGACAGCTCTAAGTTCAAAATCAGTGTTGGCCCTAGCAACTTTCATGAGTACTCAGCTGCCATTCTTAATGGGCTCGAGATCATGAAAATAAGCAATTCTCGGGGGAGCCTTGACGAACCCTCATTTGATTTAGACTCGAAGAAAGTTTCCAATGTGAAAGTTGGTCTTATATCAGGCTTGGTTGCTGGACTGCTTATTGCTGCTGTTTTGGCCACCCTTGTCATTGTGTTGTGCAGAAGAAGAAGGCGATTGGCGCTCGTTCGCCACTCGAAGGAAGAGGACAATTATGGTGTGAATGGAAGAGAAAGCAAGTATATCATTGGATCTGTTGGCTTTTCGAGCTCGAAAATTGGTTATCGATATCCTCTTGCAGCTATTCTGGAAGCTACAGATCATTTTAGTGAAAGTTTAGCCATTGGCCTTGGAGGGTTTGGGAAAGTTTACAAGGGAATGTTAAGGGACAACACAGAAGTGGCAGTGAAAAGAGGGACTTCGAAATCTCAGCAGGGTCTTGCAGAGTTTCGAACCGAAATCGAGATGCTATCCCAATTTCGCCACCGTCATTTGGTATCTCTGATCGGGTACTGTGATGAGCAAGATGAGATGATTATAATTTATGAGTACATGGAAAAAGGGACCCTCAAAGACCATTTGTATGGATCAGAACTTCCAAGTTTAAGCTGGAAACAAAGGCTTGAGGTCTGCATTGGCTCAGCTAGAGGACTTCACTACCTTCACACTGGCTCCACAAAGGCAATCATCCACAGAGATGTCAAAACTGCAAACATTCTTCTAGATCAAAACTACATGGCCAAAGTTGCAGACTTCGGACTCTCAAAGATCGGCCCCGAATTTGACAAGACTCATGTCAGTACAGCGGTGAAAGGAAGCTTTGGCTATCTCGATCCCGAGTACTTAACGACGCAGCAACTAACCGAAAAATCAGATGTGTACTCTTTTGGCGTGGTAATGTTTGAAATCCTTTGCGGTAGGCCTGTCATTGATCCATCTCTTCCAAGGGAGAAGGTGAATTTAATTGAATGGGTGATGAGGAAGGGGAGAGATCAGCTGGAGGCGATCGTTGATGCTCGTATTGTCGAGGAAGTCGGGCTGGAATCTCTAAGAAAATACATAGAGACAGCAGATAAATGCTTGGCAGAATGCGGGATGGATCGTCCAACCATGGGAAACATTCTGTGGAATCTGGAGTGTGCACTCCAACTCCAAGGGAATGAAAGATCTCTTCATTTAAAGGAATCATCCTCACAAGCTGATCTTTCCAACAGTTGGGAGGCGAGTGTATCGACGACTCAATTCAGCACGGGAAGTGCTGTCGATATCGCCGGTGTTTCGATGAGTAAGGTATTTGCTCAAATGGTGAGGGAAGATATGAGATAGACTACACTCTTATCATTAGAGAAGAACACACGAACGAATCATCAGTAGATTTTGTATAAAAGTGAAGGAATTCAATTCTGTTATGTGTATTATATTATGGTGCATCTCACATTGCTTAAGGTGATCGAATTGATTTATATATATTTCGTATAAATAGTGAAAATATTGGTACCGTAGGAGTATAATCGTAGCGGAACTTACATGGTATGGCGGTGTTCGAGTTTTCAATTCATTTGGGGTTGCCAAGTGTCATTTTATCTTTATGTCTTGATTTTAGTATAATATTCGAATAAATTTATAACTATAAACCTTAAGGTAAGGGTAATATTGTAATTTAATATATTAAACAATTAAAATTTTAGAGATTAATTTAACTACGAGACAATTTTTATAGACAACTTGATAATTTGAGAGAGTTTTTGCTTGAGTGGAGTGGCGGCGGACAGAATATCTCAATGTCACGGTTCAAAATTCAGCCGCCCGGTTCATAAGAACCGAGAAAACCCCATCATAAACGTGAGCCGAGCCGCAATTGCGCTGCCAATCCGGCCCGGACGAACTCTCTCACTCATCCGGAGTAGATAGAGCGAAGCCCTAGACAGAGAGAAAGAAGAAAGGGGGAAGGACGTTAAGGTTCAGAGCCCGTGGACGCCTGGAAATGGATAGGGTTTCCGAGAAGGAGAAATCGAGCAAGCGTTCTCGAGAAGAACGCGATCGAGACCACAAGCATCGAAGTCGAGACGCCGAGGAAAAGCATTTCTCTAAGGATGAAAAGCATCGTGAATCCGATCACCATCATCGCCGGCGGCACCATCGATCGGACCGTGATTCGAAGCGCGAGCGTTCCCATGAGCCGCGCGATCACAAACATCGGCGGGAAAGGTCTTATGATCATAGGGAGGATAGAGAAAGAAGTAGAGACAGGGATTCGTCTAAGAGAGAGCGGTCAAATGAACCGAGAGGGGTGAGAGAGGGAAGTGAAGGGCGGGGCAAGCTGCGCGAGGCGAGGCACGAGCAATCAGACAATGATCATGAACAGGAAGGGTCGTTCGAGCCAACCCAGAATTCTGTACGCTCAAACAAGAGGAAGGAGAGGGGAGGAAGTGAGGATAGGTTTGATGGCGGTGAGAAGAAGGCTAGGGCTTCGGAAGATGGAAAGGATCTTAGACGGATTGAAGATGGGAATGAAGTGAATGGAGCTGAGACGGATGCGAAAAAGGAGCGGAGGAGATTGGCTGACGATGAGAAAGATGGCGAAGGGAACTTGAGTGGTAGGGGAAGGAGGGAGAGGAAGCGGTTTGAGGATAGGGTAGAGGAAGAGGATAATGGTGGAAATGCCGAGGATGGGAAAGTTCAGTTTGGAGGCACCATTGATGATAAAGGGTCACTGGGGAATGTAAGTTCCATGCATATACTCCATTTTTATCGTAATGAATTACACTAGTATAATATCTTCATAAAACATTGCCATTGATTGTAAAACCATTTAATAACTGTTCATAAGCGTCCACGTACCGATCAGGTTCTGTCATCTATGCTTGCCACTGTGTTTTACTTCACATTTCATTTGGTAATTCAATTTCGTTCCACTGTTTTCAAATCATCAGTGGTGGGGAAAGTGTCTCTTGTTTCTGAAAAATGAAATGAAGTACATTTGAGGAGACTTTCCAGACTTCCTTCATATCTCCTGAACACTTCAAGGTTCTTTCCTCGCTGACTTCACTCTTCTCTGTTACTTTATGTTGTTTCTCCCCCTTATGCTTGCTGAGGTCGCTACATGGGCTTGAGTCCTCACTGACATTCCTTCTAACTAATTTCCCCCGCTCAACACCCCTTTCTTTTCCTCCTTTTAGAGCTTTGCGTGTAAATGTATCTGAAGAAAGATGCATCAGATCCAAAGAGTAGTTAAATCCTTGTTTTCTGGAACTTGCAGGAAATTAATTATAATGTGATTGTGTGACCTCTTGGCTTTCTTTATGAGAGGGGTTTTTTGTGTGGGCAAACTCGTCTCTCTCTAAACATAGTGAAGCCTGAGAATTTTTGTTAGCAGGGTGTGTATTATTCATAGGGGTATGAAATGTATAGTCGTGAACAAGTTATGTTTCTTTGTATAAGAAACCTTCCATTGATAGTATGAAATTCCCAATTATGCTCACAATAGTCTTATTCTTATTAAACTTAGGAAGTTCATTGTTCATAATGAACTTTCTAAGTTTAAGCTTTGAGGGGATGTATTCTGTTTTGAAGAAGAAATATTTATATTCAAGTCAGGGTTTTTATGTCAGAGCAGACATATTTTGTACCTTAGTTAATTGTATGGTTTATAACGTATGCACAGGTTCCTTATAGTGATTCTTACCTTGTTTACATTTGTTTTGGTGTTATGTATATATCATTTAATTCTATAATATTGAGATTCTTTCATGATTATGATGCCTTTAGGCAGTGGGTAATAGTGAACTCAAGGAGCTAACGTCATAATCTTGCAGGGAGCTATGGTAGAACCCGTCAGTATGTCATCAGCAAGTGTGCTCCAGAATTTTTTACACCATAGTCATCCCCTTCCTATCAAGGTATCTTCAATTTCTACCACAAATGAAAATAAGGGAGTTAGTATTACCAGATCTCATGAGGTTCATGGAAAATCTAGTACAGATGGGACATCTTCAAGTGCTGGGAAAAGTGGGAATCTCTCTCTTGATGCTTTAGCTAAAGCTAAGAAAGCCTTACAGATGCAGAAAGAACTGGCCGAGAAGTTGAAGAAAATTCCTCTGGTAAGTTAGTAAACAGAGATACTTTGATCCAGCCTAGCTATCTTCCCCATACTCTAATGTTGGTTTTAATTATACATGGATGTATGTATGGGGTATTTCCTCTGTGTATCAAGTGTTTCTATTTGATCTTTTAGATGAAGAAGGTTGGGGGGTCAAGTTCTGCAAGCAGCTCAGTTGTGAAATCGGAGGAGAAAGCTAAACCTGGTGTATTGGGGCAATCGCCAACTACAAATAATGCTACAACCCTTTCAATCGGGGTAGCATCAAGTTCGTCGACATTACCTTCTGCTGCCAGTGCACTTGATGGTGGTATTAATGTTCTGGCTGGCCTTACCTCTATACCCCATTTTGAAGCTGTCAAACGTGCACAGGAGCTCGCTGCTAGGATGGGATTTCGACAGGATCCAGAGTTTGCTCCTCTCATAAATTTGTTTCCAGGGAACACAGCAACGGACGTTGCTGTTCCACAGAAGCTAGTCAAGGCCCCTGTTCTTTGTCTTGATGCACTTGGCAGGGAAATTGACGAACAAGGAAATGTTGTCAATATAACCAAACCCAGCAACCTTAGTACTCTTAAGGTTTGGAATGAACTTATAGAACTTTTAGAGTTTTTTATTTTTATTAACGATGAAATTTGAATGGATTGACCTTGTATATATTTTTTAAATTCGCAGGTTAACATCAACAAGCAAAAAAAGGATGCATTTCAGATTCTTAAACCTGAACTTGATGTGGATCCAGATTCAAACCCTCATTTTGATGAGAGGATGGGTATAAATAAAACGAAATTGCTGAGGCCGAAGAGAATGAGTTTCCAGTTTGTTGAGGAAGGGAAATGGTCTAAGGAGGCTGAAACCATAAAATTGAGGGTACTTATAGTTTCTTTCACACTTGTTTTTTGGCGAAAGAACGCTTGCGTACTTTATATTGAAATCTCTTATTCTTTCGTTATAGAGTAAATTTGGAGAGGCACAAGCTAAAGAACGAAAAGAGAAGCAAGCACAATTGGCCAAGGCAAAGGCTGCACCTGATATAAATCCGAATTTGATCGAGGTATCAGAGAGAGTTATCGTGAAGGAAAAAATGAAAGAACCAATTCCTGAAATTGAGTGGTGGTAAGCTGTTATTTTCTATTCTGGTATTTCTTGAACTTTTATGTTCTGTTTTTTATATATAAAAAAATTGTAAGCTAGGAGTTCAAACTGCTTACATCCATTTTTCCCGTTCTCCTGTTGTGTTGTCATTTTATTTTTAGCATCGTGTTAATTTCTAGCTTATATTGGGGCACCTTCTGAGATTCAATTTTAATATGCTATTATCTTATAAAAATATTTAGGGATGTCCCCCTTTTGCATTCCGGCACATATGAGGATGTGGGAGATGGTGTTGTGGCCAATGAAAAATTAAGGAAGGATAAGATTACTATATATGTGGAGCATCCTCGTCCTATTGAACCTCCTGCTGAACCAGCTCCCCCACCTCAACCCCTAAAGCTAACAAAGAAGGAGCAGAAAAAGCTTCGTACACAGCGTCGTCTAGCAAAGGAGAAAGATAGACAGGAAATGATTAGACAAGGCCTGATAGAACCACCTAAACCAAAAGTTAAAATGAGCAATTTAATGAAAGTTCTTGGTTCAGAAGCAACCCAAGATCCTACTAAACTCGAGAAGGAGATACGTGCTGCAGCTGCTGAGAGGGAACAAGCTCACATAGATAGAAATGTTGCACGAAAACTTACCCCTGCAGAGCGCCGCGAGAAGAAAGAACGCAAACTTTTTGATGATTCAGGTTCACTTGAGACAATTGTGTCTGTTTACAAAATCAACGATTTATCACACCCACAGGCCCGGTTTAAAGTCGATGTTAATGCTAGAGAGAACCGTTTGTCTGGATGTGCTGTGATATGTGATGGCATCAGTGTACTGTTCGTTGAAGGGGGAAGCAAGTCAATCAAAAGGTATGGGAAGCTTATGCTCAGGCGTATAAATTGGGCCGATTCTGTGATAGAGGAGGACGACGAGGAGGAACATGAAGACAAGCCTGTCAACAAATGTTCATTGGTATGGCAAGGAAGTGTTGCCAAGTCTAGCTTCAATAGATTTTCTATCCACGAGTGCATGACCGAAGCAGCTGCTCGGAAGATTTTTGCTGATGCTGGTGTCGGTCATTATTGGGATCTCGCCGTTAACTTTTCTGACGATCAAATATAATCGAACTTCTGCACTGGTAGTTGATGCAATGTGATTCAATCAGTGTCTTGTATTGTAGAGATACAGGAAATGCGGAACAGTTCAAAGCAAATATATCATCACAGTATTGTCTTGCCTGATTCTATTGATAGGTGAGAAGATTTCATTATGTTCCCACTCACCTATCCGATGGGTTCCTGGAAATTTTGCTGATATCTTGAACCAGAACCGAGCTCTGTATGAGAAAAATCTTGTAATTGTTGATGATCAGTTGGTAGCAAAGAACGACTTGGAAATCTTATCAGCCCAAGATGATCTCAAGAAAATGGTATTATGTCCAATTCGTCTATAGTAGTCCTCATTTCTTGTACGCTTATAGAAAATCTAGAGTTGTGACACTTTTCTCCACCCTTCATAACTGAGGAATGGTTGATAATCCATTCCATTTGCTAGATAAGGTGAGGGGAGGTGGCTTTAAGTAATTAATTCTCCACTCAAAACGAGAAGTTTTTTTAAGTTTTTTTAGGCATTGCCATATGGTTATTGTAAACTGTCTCTGGTAGATTCGCTTCTTCCTTTTTTTATCTTCTTGTTTCTTTTTAATTGTAGGTTCATAGGAGATTTGAATCCTTGGCGGAAAGGTCATGACCAATACAATTTCATCATGATTAAGGTTGAGTGAGTCATATATCTTGGTATTTTTGACCATCAAATACTATCATTTTTGTTTACAATCAGTATGGTATCAGAGTTTGAACTTCCGACTTGATGGAAGAAGGGAAAAATTATATGTCGATTATTGGAGGCTCACTTTTATCAAATATTTTCTTCATTTTACTTTTGTAGTAAAATTTAATTTGATAATCTTTATAACCTTAGGAAGTGTTGCGGACTCTTTTCAGATTATACTACTTTCAAACATGATATTTAAGGGAGAAAAATGTGTTCCTCCTGGGCTCCATAAAACTGTTATTTTTTATTATATAAAAATGAATATTCAAATGTATCCATAGAAATTACTGTTCGCTAAATAAATAAATAAATAAATAGAAATTTGCGTACTTTTATTTATTTATTTATATTTTGAGAACATATTTATTGTTTTAATTTGATAGTTATGCCTGGTTGGGCCATTAGCCCACCGTGTGTGTAAGGCACGTGTCAAATAAGTCAGATAGAAAAAGACAATTAAAATCAAAACAACTAATTGTGAATTTAAATCAATTACATTTTAACTATAATTTTTTTTTATTTTTTTTAAAACATGTAATTACATTAAAACTGTTTTTTAATAACTTAAAACAGATTTCTTAGAGCCAGCTCATAAGTTTTAAAACAAAAACAAATACACAAAACAGACAGGACAAAATCAATTTTCGAAGGAGAAAAAATTAATAGCAAAATTCTAAATCACATACGATTCTCATACATACATTAAAATACAAATGACTTTTATTTCTATCAATCTTTGCTAGTGCTAGTAATACCAATAAATAATGAACAGTTATGATGATTCCTGAACAGAATGCTATTCCTCTCTCCCATTTAAGGCATATATTGATAGTTTCACTCAAATCTTAACACTGTACCTGTCCATCCTTCTATACTGTTACAAACTGGAGATGGTGGGAATAGTGTAATCTTCCTCCGAAAGTTGGGTCGATATGAAGCATCCTTTGCTTTCTACATCAGCTTGTTGAGGACAGTAAAAGTGTCCAGTTTGCTAGGAACAACAGGATGCACCTACTTTCTTTTCTTCTGTTTTATGAGGATGCTCGTGTAAAAAAGTCGTTCACAGCAAGATTTGCATCTCCATGGGCCACCGCATCTTCAGGCTCTGGCATATAGAGAGTTGTAGATGAAGCCTGCAAATGAAAATCGAGTCATCACATTCAAACACGAGACAATGTCAAAGTTTATGTTATAAACCACTGCATATTATATATGACTCGTGCATTTGATTCTTTTTGGAAATGAGGCGTCCTACTATGATATGTTCACATGGCCCACTTTGCACCTATGAAGCAAATTTTAACCTGGAATACACAGCCTAAGTAACACTACGATGTACTTTAAGCCAAAATTTTAATAATACGTGCACATGGTCCAAGAAAGATAAAGATGAATCACTATTTACGTACTTGTTACACTTTTAATCCATATTGTTCTTTTTTATGACCCTTTCTAGTTGATAGCATAGGGGATTCGAGATAGACTAGCCATCTTGCCTTTACTATTCTTCCAAGACAACTGGTTAACCCTTTTATGTATAGTTACCCAGCTAACTTATAGGCTATTATACCCTACATACGTGGTCATCAAGACTTGACCTCGCTCTTTACCAACCAGGAAACTTAAGGAGTGGTACAATCTTGGGGATTTTTGGACTTCAGCAAAGACTACACCCTTTTTCCAGTAGAATTTTGTAAATACCTTCCAGGATTTTGTTTTTTTTTCTAAACCGAGATACATAAAGTATCTCTTCTAGTGCGCTTTTCTTGTAAATGGGCCCTTGGTTATTCATTATATAAAAAATAAAAATAAACAATCCATTCAAAGGTCGATCATAAAGGCGAGAATCAACTTACTTTTGCATCAAGCTGCATCTCTCCATTATTATCTGTTATGAGGCAAGCTCCATGCCCTTTCAACCATTCCGTACATTCTTCCAATCCATCCACGTCCTTGTCCCTAACTTCATCTCCAGATGAAGTAGAAAAGCCTAAGACCTGAGCAATGTAAGGAACAGGTAGAGAAGGGCGATATGAACGAGACATGCAATTTAGAGCTTTGTAACGCATCTTTTCTGAGTAGAGATCTGCAAAGAGGCAAAAGAGAAATGATTGGTTTGTCCTTTAAAACAACTGGCATTTACCAGCATAATATTTCTCAATTAAGTAACTTTAATGGATAAGGGACCCACCCATCAGACATGCATTTAAGTTGGGAGCTGCTTTGTACAGTCTGAAGAACTTGACATAATTCCCAGAGGTGACAGCAGCACGAACTGCGAGAGCATGGCTAACAGCTACATCTTTTTTTGCTTGATCTGACAACCTTTCCTCAGGACAAGGAAATTCAACAAAAAAAAATCAGCAAGTGGATACAACTAAGATTCGACAAAAAAAAATCAACTTTGTTCATAAAAATATGGAGCAAGTGGAATACAACTAAGATTCTATAAGTTAAACCAACAAAAGCTTAACCAGGAATCCATATTCAGAGCAACAACCGTTACTCGATACCACAGATTTGTCACATGCTAGCTAAATTTTGTGAGAAAGCAACACCGGCGGGGCACATAAATGCTCTCAATTACTCAAGAAACTTCAATTTAACATGGGCTTTTAAAGAGTATGTTGACTTCAGATACACCTAGATTCACGAGAAACTTGTTTTAAAGGATAGTTCAACGATGTAACAGCTAGTATGAGTTAAGATTTGAAAACTGTGTTTTAGCCCACATCCTTGGTTAGAAGGGGTAACCAAATTGAATAACCTTTCCATGTTCACATAGTATTTGAATATTTCAATTGAGGGGACTTCAATCCAAAGAAACCACAAACAGTAAATATTCAAATTTTACAAGACGGTGACTAATCTTTCATAATGCTGGGCGCACCAATTAACAAAATAAAGAAATGTAGAAAAACAGGGAATGATGCTCCACTGACCTTGACATCAATGATAATAGATCTCTTTTGTTGTTAGAGTGCAAGATCGCACAGAGTAAGTTATAAGCAGCAAATTCCATGTAACATCCCTCAATTCCCTCGGCATACAGAGTCGTTAGCTGTGATTGGCACTGAAAGCACAGAAAATAGGCTTGAAAGTTGAATCTTCATACATAATTCCTTCTTCGAATTTATAAACCAGGAAAAGATTTCCAAAACAATTAAAGTAAAAAAACTAAACCACTAGACTTTAAAATTAAACAGTGGACTGAAGTCATCTTTACTACAAAATAATAATAATAATAATAATAATAAATAAATAAATAAATAAATAAATAAAGAAGGAACAAAAGTCAAGCAGATGGTATCTGTGTACTCAAATTGAAACTCCAGCAATTATATTTCCACACAAACCTGATTATACTCCGGCAGGTCACCAACTTCTAAGGCTAATCGACCGTGAGTCTCGTATACCTGAGAAATTTCACCAAGTGTTAAAATAATTCCAGATGGAAGATGGATTTGCAAATAAACATGGAGTTGCACACGATCATTGAGTATCGATGAAAAAAGAAAATCCTCTATAACCAATAAAGAGAGATGACAAGTATACCTTAGCTGTTAGTTGATTGCGAATTCTCTGTACAGTCAGATCCTGACGAATGGATTTCAATTGATCACATTTATATAGATAATTCTTTTGAGACATTTGAACCATATTGAGAGATTTTTCCAGTACTTCTTCGGGTCTTACCTGTAAAGTAAAGATACAAAATGAACATAATAAAGTTCATAGAAAAAATTACCATCTGCTATTTTAACTCAATCTCAATTATGATTGTCCTGAAAAGAACAAATGCTAGATATTAATGCTTACACTGCAAGGGTCAGGAGCAGAAGTAAGACGGAGATAACGTTTCTCAATTTCCTGGCAAGTCCCTTTAATGGTAAGAGCGTCCCAGTCAATGTCTTCAACAGCTCTGCAGCCACCGTCCTCTAAATTTTTTCCAAGAACCAAGGCACTAGCCCTTCGAGTATACAAGCTTCCAATTCCAGCATTTTTAGGTTTGAAGTGATTATTTTCTCCACGATGGCCATGCCCTTTTTCAAAACGCTTGGATCGGGTTTCCCGTTTCCTTTTTTCTTCAGGCGAGTTTGCGAGTGCCATGGCCCCAGAGTAGTATGCTGTCAAACTTTGCTCCTTATCACTATCGCCCGATGCCCCATCATTATCAAGTGCACTCCCATCAAGAACTCGTTGCTTCTTTGCTGGTCCTTGGGAAATCTTGCCCACAGTTCTCTGATTCCACAGAGTGAATCTTGAATTGCTCACATCCTTTGTCTCAGAATTCCCAGATAAATTCTGCATGCGATTTCTCAAGTCAAGCAGCTTAAACAACTATTTAAGACGGCACATGATTATCAACCAAACATTCATAAATTATAGACCTTCAATATTTGGAAAATGGGGCAACAAAGATGAAACATATCTTATCCAGTGTATAGCAACAAGAATATAACAGCAATCAAGATTGACTATTACCACATCTACAGAAGGGTAGGGTAATAGCCAAAGTGAAGTAAGGAAAGACCTTTACCTTTTTGTCCCTTTCGCTAACATTGGCCCAGCCACCATATTTTGTAGCAGCACCATTACTATAAGGAGGTGCTTCAGCGGGTTTTTCTACAGGTAAAGGCTCCCATCTACTCTTCGATCTTCTGCTTGGGCTTCTCTTGGACTTCGACAATGAAGAAAGAGGAGTTGAACCATGTAAATTGCTGCAGAAAATTAAACCTCAGATTCTGTTTCCATATTGCAGGATATAAACGATACAAGGGAACTCAAATGTTTTCCATAATACCGAAGACAAAAATCTTTCCTATTATCAGCACTGAAATGAAATTTTAGACCACTTTGTACTAGAGATTTTTATTCAAAACCACTCAACCCATATCTAACGCCTATGCAAACAAAAATATTTGGGTTTGGTAATAATTTTCTATCCATTGAGAGGAAGAATGTAACAACTCTCATGTTCTCCAAATGCATTCTTATCCATATATTTTAAAATGGATATTTTTGGCTTAAAAGCTTCCAGTTGAGAAAGAGAGAGAGAGAGACATTACCCCGTGGTCTACAATTTTTTACTGCTTTGGGTTATAAGAAATATAGAAGAGTGAACAGGAAGGGAAACATGATAAACAATAAACCAAAGAATTTTCATGCGAAGTGAAACTAATGCCACTTCTCACGATACAATATAATATCATATAAAAAATAAAAGTAGTTAAATTTTCATATAACAAATGTTCAAAAGGGAGGATAAAAGGGGAGAGACAAAATTCATAAGGTAAAGACATCAGGTAAGACTGCATACATCAATTCAAATAGGCACCAACTTAAGCTTAGAGAGAGAGAGAAAGAGAGAGAGAGAGAGTACTCTGAATTAACTGCATCCGCACTAGGCAACGGAAAAAGAGGCTCAACATCCCAGTCTTTTGTATAAAGCGTGCCATCAGCAGTTGCCTTTGTGATCATCTGAAATGAAAAGAAAGAGCTAATCAGCCAAACAAAGTCTATTTGATGCACCAAAAAGCAAAGGCAATATGCACCAATATTTAGAAGCTGTACAAAGAAAAGATAGCTAACTGTCTAGTTTATATAACAAATAGTTTATAAGGAAACCACCAAAAAATGAACCTTAAGATAACATAATTATTTTAAAAATTAATGGATAAAGGATGAAACTTAAAAAAAATAAAATAGGGTAGGATTAGACAATGCCTATTTGATTGAAAAAATTGACATATACAAACAAACTAAAAGATTAAGACAATGACACGCTTGATCAAAATTGAAGCTTGAAGATAATAAATACAAACTCAAGTAGTTATACTGCTTTGTGCAATAACTTCAATCAAAGCACAATACCTCCTTCAGAACTGATTGGCAAGATGTCATTAGCTTCTCATCTTTACATCGTGCCAAAGCCCTCTCAACATAACCACGCAATGATTTAGGGAACATTCCAGGCTGCAAGTAAAAAAAAAAAATATATACATCTTACTATATATATATATATATAAAATTAAAAAGAAAGAGAAGAGAATATATATATATATATATATATGTTGTGATAGGGATCTACAACTCCAGGGCTCAATTAAACGAAAATTTCATATAACCCCCACAACTTTGAAAAGGGACACCAAGTTCCGAATTCCCTCATGTCTCCAAGACTTCTCACCTTTTTCTTTTATCGTATTCATAAGTACGAGGGAATTCATAGCTAAAACTCAAATAGGAAGCATTAGGCTTTTGTAATTTCACTGGCTTCTATATAGCACATTCAACACCAAATAAATGAAAAGCACAAAGAATGATCACTGCTGCCTTTCTGCGGCTTGGATATCAATCCTTCAGACTACTTTGAAACAATGTGAGGGATATTGAGTTATGGTTTAATATGTTGACGTTTCAGTACATTGTTATAACAAGTGGCCCATAAATACATAAAAAGTGCATTTATTTTCAGGAAAAAAAATTAGTAAATGAGAAAAGAACCTTCAGGACAGACTCTGCAGTATCATTGGACAATTCTTTTTCATTTGGCTTCGGCAGCAAAACACTGACGTAAGCAGGTTGTACAGCAGCATCAGCTGTGGAGATATCCTTGCTGGTTTTTAGTATGCTCAAATTGGAAGCAATCCTAGGGTTTGTTGGAATCTGCAGCTTGGTCCTTCTAGCTTCCAAAGGTGGAACAGATTGTGAGGGTAACTGATAGCTCTGGGGAGCCAAATGTGCTGGATATTGTAAATTGGGCCCCTGGGGACCTGCACTTTTCTGTTGATCCTGAAAGCTATCATAAGAAGTTTTTAAATCTAGAGGCTTTTCAAAGTGAGGTTGAGTAGCATTAGTAAGGTGCACTTGAGAATTTGGAGTCCCATGCTTCCAGTAACCATCATGATTACCACTACTTACAGCACCAGGCTGGAAAAAAGGGCAAAAGAATAGTGGTTCAACTGACCAAATAATTGTTGCAAATTTTATAAATAACCACAAAGTTTAAGCATTGTCCGCAATAAATTGCAATTATTTAAGGATGTCACGAAAGTAATCAACATTATGCAAAGAACTATTAAGGGCAGAATTTTGAGCTTGCAAAAAACATAAAACAGCAAAAAATCGACAATTAGAGGAATAAGATGAACCATGGGCCATGTCAGTTCTAACTTTTTATCAAAGAATCAAAAGTCAATATTTAAATGCGAGGGTTTACAGGAGACAAAATGAATATGAGTTCAAACAACTAAAGAGAGGTACAAAATTACGGAAAAAGGGAGCAGAAAAATAAAACAGATAATCATGGTTAAACTAAAAGAATTAAGTGCAGACAGAATTACCCATTTGGCTATCCTATCACATCTCCACAGAAGCATGAAATATACATTCAAGATAGAACAAATAAATTTCATATCAATTATACCACAAGTACATAAAAGAAAATTTTAAAAATGTACATGCCCTTATACAAGAAGTTATTCCAATCATATACATGAAAAAACGAAATTCAAACCTGAGCAGAAACCAGTTCAGATGAACCAGATTCTGGCCGCCATGAGGGGGTATATGAAGGTGGAGGTTGGCTGTTTGGTGCAGGATAATTAGTTGAACCATGAACCTGATAGCCTGCATTAGCAGTACCCGGCGCAGACAGTTTTTCAGTCCCAGGGGCACAGCTAACTTCTGTTTGACTGTAGTAATCGGCCCACTGCTTGTAGTGTTGTTGATACTGTAGAGAATTTGCATTTGTAGAACTCGAACTGTAAGCTCCACTAGAATCAGTTGTATACTGAGAATACTGATTAGGAACATAATTTCCATAATTGCCACCATTCCATGAGGAGGTAGTCTGATTGCTATAGCTGCTAGTTGGGTAACCTCCAGCTGTCTGATAATCACCAGGATTGTAGTAAGTGGTTGAATAACTTGTAGACCCAGCATAAAACCCTGTATTTTGATATGAGGAAAGGGGCTGATAAGGAGCACCTGTGTTTTGATATGCTCCTACAGGCTGTGAATAAGAATGGTTGGGTTGCTGCTGATAGTTGTTATAGTAACCTTGGTAACCGGCATTTGCATAACCATAAGGATCAGAAGAATTGGAATATGGTGCATAGGCATTGTAATCTTGTGGCGCATTTGATGTCACAAAACTTGATGAACTACAAGCAACAGAAGACACGTTTAGACCATCTTGTACATTTCTTGCAGGTGGGAGCACTTGTTGATTATATTGGAAAGTGGAATTTGGGAGCAACCCATTCTCATTGGAACTGCCATCCACCTTGTGATTAGCCCATGCTATGGCTTCTGGAGCGGATGTCAAAGGCAGATATGTTGATGTCGTTGCTGATTGATTTCCGTCACCAATGTGTTGATTCTGAAAAACAATATATATGGAAATATATTAGGTCAGCATTGCCATCATACATACAACTCCACTGAACTTGTATGCAATGAAAATCTAAATGGCCAGGAAGTAACAGAAATATTCATCTCATGTCTCTGATTACAAAAGCCAGAAATAAAATAAACATAACACGCATACACGCATGAAAGAAAATAATAGTCATCTATGAGGACAAGCTAAAATCGCCACTTGCTTTATCGAATTTTTTTAATGCAACATGAGTAATTAAAATAATCATTCTAAGGCCCCCTTAATTTTCCTGTGATTGTACCTATGTCAGGGTACCAAAATATAACGAAATCCATGCAACTTGGCTAGTGTGTTATATATTGCAGTCAAGATTAGGAAAATGCAATCCACAGTCTTCCACCAAAATCATGCCAAAAAAATGAAATTAGGAACAAAATACTCGGTCACCTTTCTCCCCCATATCTTAAAAATGCATGTACAAAAAACTCAAATATTTCTTCGCAAGAAGCAAAGCAAACATATAAAGTAATTAGGTTCAAGTTCAATGAATCTCAAGGTAGAAATAACACAGTACAGAGCTAGAGAACAAGAAGAATAGGTTACGTTTCCATTACTCGTATGGGCACATCCACAGACTTTATTAAGTATCAAAACAGAAAGCGGTTCCAACTTACTGAATGAGCCAAACACGTTTTGTTTCGAGTTTCATATACAGTTTAATTCCAAGTAAACCACGAAAATCAATATAAAATAGCACACAATGTATAACAATTATAAGCTATGGAATGATATAGATATATTACCTCGAGCGAACTAGGTTGTGCGGGAACTAAGGTTTCAGTATTGCCGCCTTGATTCATCGTCAAATTAGCATCCCGGAACGAAGCAAAAGCTTTATAAGCAAGGATTAAGGTTTTTAATTTAGTCTAACCAATTCTCTCTACGCCAAAGATGCAAAACCCTAACGGACTCTCAAAAACAATTACCAAAATCAAGTCCCCAATCTATCCTGAAGCGTCACAACAATGAACAATCGAACACTAAACGCACTAACTTTCTCACACCGGAATCAGCCGATCGGAAGTCGATTGAAGAAACCCGGGAACAAAAATTCGAGGAGATCAGAACGAAAAAAAAAAAGAAAAAAACTAAAACAGCACAATAACAAAACAAACTATTTCCTAATTGCAAAACGATTAGAAAGTATGAGAATCTCGAAGAATTCCAAATGCAATCAGTCCAAAGCACACATAAAAGGGATGGATTCGAACTGAAGTTTTATCGGAGAGGGAAAGAGATTAAGAAAAGCGTCGGAAACCGAGGGAAATCTTTGGAAGTGGAGGGGGATGATTATTTTTAGTTTGGTATTCTTTTGCCCTTTTCCGTTTTTCTCTTGCAAAATTTTTCTTTCCCGTCTTAAAACGCATTGACTATTTTATTTATACGAACAGTTGTATCAGTCAAATTGCATTTTCGCTTTTTATTTTTTATTTTGTGTATTAAATTATACAAAATCGCCCCTAGGTTTTTATTATGTCCTAAATTTGGAAATGTTTTTATTAAAATTAAAAAAAACCACCTTCCAATTTGTTTTTTTTAATTATATATAATTATATATTTTTTAGTTCAACCATATACAAGTAATTTATTTCATGACATATTAAACCGCTAAATAAATAAGTAAGAAAGTACCAAATCTAGACCCATTTGGATTTTAATTTTTAATTTTTAATTTTTGAAAATTAAATTTATAACATAAAATCCATGTCAAAGTTTTAAACCTAAAAATACAAGAATACCAAATAGTTTTCTATTGGGCTTAAAAGTAGCCCAATCAACCTGTTTTAGTCGGCGCGGCCCACAACAATTGAGCCCACAACAATTGTTATCTGTAAAATTGGGCCTACGGCTGTTCCATAAAAAGAAATCGGTATAAAAATATCTGGAGAGGCTTACGGAAATCATTTTTTTTCATGCTGAAGACGGGAAATTTAGGGTTTCGTATTCTATCCAGGTGCGCCTCCTTCGAATTCTCTAGGTTTGCTCTCCTCGAAGCATTCGGGTCAAAATTCATAGCATATTTCTATTGATTTTTTTTTTTGAGCCCAATTAAGGTTTTGTATAGTCTCTATTTAGATTAAACAAATAGTTACTGGTTTGTTTATACTGTCAGTGATTGTGGTGGTACTGCGATTGTCAATTGTAGATAAAATGCCAAGGTACGACGATCGTTACGGTGGTACTCGGCTCTACGTTGGGCGCCTGTCTTCACGGACGAGGTCCCGTGATCTGGATGACTTGTTCAGTCGTTATGGAAGGTATGCAGAATCTAGCCGGATGTACCGTACCGTTCAGCCTTGGTCGAATTTGTGTGCTAACATTAATTTGTTGAATTCGATAAGTGTATGTGTGTTTAGCTATGCTGTATTTTACAGATGTAGATTCTAGCCGGATATACTGTTCATCCTTGGTTGAATTTGTGTGCTAACATTAATTTGTTGAATTCGAAAGGTGTATGTGTGTTTAGTTATTCTTCGCTTACTTCATTTGTCCCGGTTATGCTATTGCCAACATTATTATCAGACCTCTTGAGGCATTTACCAAGCCCTTTTTTTGGGTGCACGACTGTAAATGTGTATTTTGATATATCCGTGAAAGTGTGGATTGTTGATGGGTCTGTGTGGTTTAACTTGAGTGATCTTGTTGAAGGTTTTTTGGCTTATGCCAAACCTGGAGGTCTATGGTGAGAGGGTTCCCTTGGTGGATTTGGCGAGTCTTTCTATTATGTTATTGCCTGTTTTTATGGAAATGCCAAGAATCTCAGAGTGGTGTTTAGTTCATCTATGAGGGGCGAGGTGTCAACCCTTTGATACTTGTATCAAATGATGGCCTTACCTGTTTCTGGAACCAATTTGCGCAGAGTACGCGATGTGGATATGAAGCGAGACTATGCATTTGTTGTATGTATTTCCCTCCCTCTCTTTCCAACGTTATTATTCAGGCTATACTTTCAAGGAAAAGTTGCTATTGCTGTCTTACTTTTTGTCTACTGTATGGTGCTTGTCAATTTTTGCAAGCGTAATATTTTTTCTTGGTCTGTTTGCTCAAAACATCTGATAACAGGAGTTTAGTGATCCCCGAGATGCTGACGATGCAAGATATAGTTTAAATGGGAGGGATGTTCAAGGAAGTAGAATCATTGTGGAAATAGCTAAAGGGGTATGTACCATAATATTTCCAGACAAAACCTTTCATAAACTGTGTAGTTTCTTTCAGACGGTTGTCTTTTGGTGGTTTCTGTTCTTGTATGTGCTAATATAATATTATTTTGGTACGTGGAACTTGGAAGACAACCTTCATACAATTTCAGTTTTTTTGTAGTCACATTTGTTCATTTTTTTCTAAGGCTATTATGTGTTGTTTTCCTGGCTTGCTCTGGTGAGTTTATTTTGCTTATATCTTGTATATTGATTTTGTGAATTATTTTTTAATGTCATTAAATTTTCCAATTTTGATATAGGTACCCCGTGGTCCTGGTGGATCCCGTGAATATCTTGGTAGAGGCCCTCCTGGAACTGGGCGATGTTTTAACTGTGGGATTGATGGCCACTGGGCTAGAGATTGCAAGGCTGGAGACTGGAAAAATAAGTGCTATCGCTGTGGTGAACGGGGTCACATAGAGAAGAATTGCCAGAACAGTCCTAAGAAATTGAAGTATGTCATCTTTTCAAATTGTTTTCCTTCACTAAATTTTTTTTCTCCTGTCGATCATTCTGAGAAAAAACTGATGGTACAGACGTGGAAGTTACTCACGTTCACCCAGTCCTCGCCGTGGTAGAAGCCGCAGTCGAAGTTACAGCAGAGGTCATAGCTACAGGTTTGTTTCAATTGAACCGTTTTCATTTATCCTGTTATTGAAGTTTTCATGTTTCTTCACATTGCCTCACATCATGAGTTTGATGATTCAGTTTTGAACTTTTGGACTTCATTAACTAACTTCCTGAGAATTTGTTTATTGTGTCTACAGTCGTTCTAGATCACCCGTAAAAAGAGAGAGAAGCCTTGAACGATCAGATAAAAGATCAAGGAGTCCGAGAGGCAGGTCAAGCCCAAAGAGGCACAGTTTGTCACCTCCTCCTTCGAAAGCTATGAAACGTAGCGCCACACCTGATGAGAGGAGTCCAGAAGAAGCAAGACACAGTCTGTCCCCTGGGAATCGCGACAGTCCAAGAGGAGGTAGGAGCAGCAGGAGTCCGAGAGGTAGGAGCAGGAGCAGAAGTCCAAGAGGTAGGAGCAGGAGCAGAAGTCCAAGAGGTAGGAGCAGGAGCAGAAGTCCAAGAGGTAGAAGCAGGAGTCCAAGAGGTAGAAGCAGGAGTCCAATAGATAGGAGCAGGAGTCCAATAGATAGGAGCAGGAGTCCAATAGATAGGAGCAGGAGTCCAATAGATAGGAGCAGGAGTCCAATGGATAGGAGCAGGAGTCCAATGGATAGGAGCAGGAGTCCAATGGATGAAGGCGAGGACTTCAATGGTGGTGGAAGTAAGAATTATCGGAGGGAAGAAAATGGCTACAGTCGCAGCCCCAGTCCATTGCCCAGAGAAGAAGCGAGTCCTGTAAACGATGAAGATAATAATGGTTCTCCAAGGGGGGACAGCGAGTCTGCCTAATAAACAGTTCATTATTCTGCGTTTGCGTTGGAATATGATATAAATGACTTGTGCCTAAGAGAGACTTCTAAAATAGAATTGTACTGTGATTTGAATCCCATCTCAAATGTTCATTGGCACCACATTTTTTGCCTATGTGTCTTCCGGCTTAGTTTTGATAAATTATGTATAATGATCTATTTCGCTTAATCTTTTATCCTCTAAAAGTTTTTTTTTTTATTATTATCTGATTTGATTAAAACCACTTTCTCGATCTAGTAAGAACTTGTGAGTTGGGTAGGCTACTCTGTGATAGTCTGTAACAGAACAAAGGACTAGACATTCATCAAAATAAGTGATTATTTTAATTATGGTAGTGACTATTATTGCTAATTGTTCACAATTTTTAATACTCAGTATCAATTCTTCTAAAATTTTAAATACAAAAACAAATTATCACTAAAGTTTGCAGACTGAAATATTAATTACAAAATCTGCAATGTTTTTGGATGTATATTTTATAACCAAGAATTTCTTTTCGTTAATAGAAAAATACCACTTCTATTAAATGTCATGCCTAAGTCAAATTACAATTTTCCACCCACCAGTGAAGCGATAAGAGCAACATAAAGAACACAGCTATAGTTTAATTTACACGTCATCATTCTTCGAAAATGCAAGGAAATATCTCCTGTAAAAATAGACTTTTTTTTTTTTTTTTTAACTAAACATTGAAATATGTTTCCACAATTCATGGGGCCATATCGATCACCAACAGTAAAGGAACAAAGTACAGAGACGAAAGGAAATGTGAATTCCACCTATCAATAATGTTGCAACGCTATGATATGTATGCTTTCACCAGCTCAGAATAACTGCACACAAAGCCTGTTCTTGGACATGTGATTTTACCGCTGTTTTCCTTGGCCATTTTTTCCAGAGCCTGCCACCGCCAATACCAAACACAAACTAAACATTTCAAAATGCACTTGGGTAGAAATTTTCAGATTATCTTATGCAATCAAAATTATACTAACCTTGGCGCTGTAGACATAACCATTCGGAAGCACTTGTGGCGGGTTCTCGGTGTCCATGAGCTCTTTCGTTATGTAACACACGAGCTTCGAATGATGCTGCTTTGAATAAGGCAATGGCACTGCCAGCTTCCTAAAACTTTCTTGCGATAGTGGGTCTTCCTTGGTGCAATCATCCTCATAGCAGTATCTAAGCAGGTCAAGTCAAACTTATCTGTATTCATACTAGAAGAGTGAAAGATTATTTCAGATGCAATCACTTTTAGGATTAAATTTAAGATGACTACGGGAAGTAAAACTTTTAGGTGAAAAACTTCTATAGGTACTTCTTGAACAAGCACCAGAGAGTGCTCCAACTTAGAATTTTCAGAAGCACTCCTCACTTTTACAAGAAATGGCGTGCCAAGTTAAGGGTTTTTTCTTCTTTTGTTTCTGCATGTCTATTAATTAGATGAAAGAGTTAAACTGCAGTGAATGTGAATCACACGTATATGAGACAGTAACAAAGGATACGGAGTTTTGAGAGCAGACAAGCCTGCTTGCAGATAAATATTTAGCAATGGCTCGAGTGTCATGCCATATATTTTGCAGAACTCTTGTCTAAATACATCCACAAGATGATCCCACTGCTTTGGTTCAAATAAGACCTACAAAACACAATTTAATACACTTCATATCAACTTAGACAGAGTACAAGGTTCGATATCATGAACAAACAAAAGGCCAGAACAAACCATCATATGCTAGAAGGCTAGGATAACTGCACTTACTTTCATCTAAAATACTTTCAGGAAGGACAGATATTACAAACATAAGATTTCCCCAAATAATGTTTCCCTCTTAATAGCCAAGATGGAATCAAAAGGGAAATGGAATTAGGAGGTAGAAAATGATGAAACAGGAAGGAAACGAAGCATTATTGTGATTTTATACATATATAGTAAATCATAATCAATTCTGAGCGGCCCCCAATGGGAGGAGGAAGAAGGGACATTCAGTCATCATGGGGAAAAGTAACAACAATTGCTAACTGTCACTTCGATAGGATGTAATTTTCTCAAGTGATTATTTATAGTTCAAACTAACATAAAGTTTTTAAAATATATATTCTAGTTAGTCAGGAAAAAGGTGTAGCTTTCTGTTCTAAGCGCTAATGAAATTAAGTTGTGCAAACTGATAGAAACAAGATAAGATGATTCACCTTGTATATGGCACACTCAGTACTACTCTTGAAAGCCAATGTTGCCATGACCCGCTGCAGTTCTTTCATATGGGTGGCTCCCCAGGGAGCAAGGTACTTCCGTGCATATGTAATAGCTTGCATATTCTTGTCAGCTCGTACCAATTCTATGAACTCTTGAAGCCTCAGTTGAAACTCAAATTTGCTCTGTCATCAATAAAAATTAGGAAGTTATGCAAGCTGAAAGAACTCATGTAACCCAAAACTGCATTTGAAATCGTTCCAAAAGTTCAGTTACATTACAATATATTGGCAACAGAACAATAATATCTCCATGGTACTTTATAAGCATATAACTAATTGCCACATATTGTAAGAAAATATTATAACTATAAATTTGAATATCCACGAAGGAGAAAGTGGAATTTCCTTTTAAAATGGAGCAGATTTGAAATGAATTACACTACAACAAGAAATTTCTCAAAACCAATAATGACATTCACCCATCCTCTCAAGAATGGAAATATCCCACAACCTTTGCATCCTAATGCTAAAAGGTTCTAGTTACAATGTTCTTGATAAACAAATGGTTTTGTATTGGTACATATTCCTAAACTGAATACTTAAGTGTTCGATTGGTTTTTATTGAACGACTACACTATAATTCATTGTCTATGCTTCATCCTTAAACTAGTTTTATATTGATACAAATACAAAACCAATGGTATGATGCTGAAGAAACTGACATGACTTAATGGTAACAACCAATTAGTGCTAGTATCAATAGATCTTGAACAATCATCCATTGCTGATCAATTAAAAACACTTGTACTTCAAATAAAATCTTTATAAACAATACTTTTTTCTTTCCATAATAGAGCAGATAAACAATAACTCAGGAGTTAAAAAAATTGACCCCGGGCCATGTTCAACTAATTATATTTATGAATTATTGGATGCTCCTCTAGAATTAAATTCTCAACACATCATTAATAATTTTTTGAGAGGACAATCCATTATTAATATTGATTCCATATACCTTGAAAAGCTACCTAAATTTCAGAAAATATAAGAGCAAACATGAATTTACTTCACAAGGAACAGCCTTCAAATAAACCCAATTCGGTACAGACGATTCACAAACCCAACAGAGACACCATACCTATTTATTTTTAATTTTTATAAATAAATGACCAAGTTTTCATTGAGAAACCACACACAATTACACTCCCAGCATTAAACAATTTCTAATACAGTTGCAACAAAACACATATCAAGCCTAAATGAAACATAACATGACAAACAAATTATAACACAAGAACTCAACTGCAGCATTATTGTTGATATACCTTGGAATGGATCAGTTATGTAAATGAAAGACTCTTGAGAACCACCACATATACCTTGGACTTCTTCAACCTCGACTTGTTATCGGAACACCAGGAAAGTGCAGGTGCTATCTCCTTGTTCTGAAGGGCATCAATAACCCTTTTGGCTTCTTGAAAGACATCAATGTCGACAAGATCCTGAAATTTATGACTGACTAGTCAAAAGTAGATTGCATTTTTCAGAATGCAAAAATATTTTCCTTTCTTATTCTTCTTAACAATCAACAGATATTACATGCACTCTCAGAAGAGTTCCACCAGAACAAGTGCTTTTCGATTAGACCCCCTTTTTTGTATAGTTAGCATTGGGTCTAGACAATCCCATTCTTGTGCTTCTTTTTTGCTCTCTTTAACACTCTTACATTTTATCTCTATGAAAATACATTTTCTGATTAAAAAATAAATTAAAGAAGAGCACAAGAATGTAAGAGCATGCATTTTATCAGTTGATGCAACTGCAGTACATCTACAGAATACACATCCATCTTGTGTGAAATGGATCCCTTTTCAATTCCACTTAACTGAAACTTAGAATAATAAAATATCTGCCATAAAGTCGTAAACTTACTATCCATGTTCAATTTCCCATGAAAAATTCATCATTTATTTATTTATTTATCAGGAAACACTTTTTTTTTTTATCAAGACAACTAAAGATGGTACCCCCTTTTACCACAGCCAAAATATTTAGTGCATATACTAATCATTAGATTCACTATTACTTGAAGGAAGCAAGAACATGATCCGTCAGCAATTAGCAACAAAAAGATCTATATGACAAACTAAACTAAAGTAACACTGACCTCAAATGCTTGTGATCAAAATATTATAATAAAGAACCTCTTTCAAACGAAAAGTATCCTCATTAAATCGGTATATAAATGATATGCAGGCATTAATTCTTTAAAGACAAAGTGTTTACAGATAAAAAGAGCCTGGACACTCTCAGCAGTGCAGAATCAAATTCAAGCAAGTGTAAAAACCTGAATATTGCTGCTCTCTGATAATTTCACTGCAGTGTCAAAATATGACATCCGCAGCATATAGTCCACAAGGATTCTTTTCAGGCGTGTGCTGTTCCATTCCGCCAAATTATCAGCATCAGCCGATTCTAAATGATCGAGTCTGGCGCGACACTTCTGTGCTTGCATCTGCTCGGTGTGATTGCCCTCTTCCAACTTAACATCAAAAAGAAACGAAAGATAAGAGAAAGATGAGTTCTTTCCTTATCAATCTATCAAGAAAGGGCAAACAAATATATATATTTTCAGTTAGCTAAACAGCACAGTTCTCACTAGCTACCAGTATAGACTTATGTGCTTGCTCACTTTAATATTACGATCACCCTGGTCCGGAACCACATCAAATAATCCAATTCAATACTTCATCAATATTCAACGACACCAAGAAAATCCGGGCCCGCGAGTAGCATCAGATGAAATCATGGGTGCAATACGGTGATTCTTTTTACAAATAAGGCAAAAGAAACATCCTAAAAATAGCTATTCGTCGCTAGATTGACCTATTCCAAGAGAATTTACAAAGAAGGTTCACGACAAGAAATGAAAAAGAAAACCTAGAACCAACTACCTTTCTTTTCAACCCCTGCAATCTGGATACAAGCGAAGTGAAGTGACGTACGGCCTCTTCCCTCGACATGTTTTCGCGATCGGCGGCATCAGTAACGCTGGATATCACAGCAGAGACCTCCTTCTCAGCAACGCGATGATTAGCTCGAATCGTCTTCTTGTAGTGCTCAAAGGGAACCCTAAGAAATTGATGTTCCAGCTTTAGAGACTCAGCCAATCCGCTAATCTTGGAGGGCGTAGGGCTAATCGTTGCGGCTGCGGCATTTTCCATGGCGGTTTCAGAGGCGGAGCCGTTGGGAATGGCATCGACCTCCATGGACGCAAAGGGAGAGAAACAGAGACGTGGATTTTGGAGAGGAATTTTCTTTTAATTGTTTTGGACGAAAGGTACCGGAAATGAATCAGATCAACAAAATTATTATAATTTTTTAATTTCCGTACATAATTATCATAATATGAACCAAAATTATATATTGTTTTTATTTATTTTAATTAATATAATTTTTTTTTTTTTTACTTTTATATACTAATTAATATTTCTTTTGAAAATTATATAGTTAAAATTATATTATGTTACAAGTTAATATTATGATTTTTGAATAAATAAATAATTTTATAATTTTTGAAATAAATGACAAATTAAAGTTTTATGAAATGCTTATTTTAATTTAATATATATTTATTTTTAGCGGGACCAAAAAAAGATATAAATAATACCTTCGGACAAAAACTATCCTTTCCATAATGCAACAGGAAAACGAAGGAAGAGAAATCTTGACAATGGACGTTTGGTCGACGCAATATTCTCACTCAATTTGTCAGGTAATTTAGTCTTCAAACCTTCAATCATTGTCGCCGAACTGTAATTCCTGTGTCGCCGACCATGTGATGCCGGCAACTCTTCGAGCAGTCGATGCTTGATTTTAAGTTTCCTGAAAATTCGCAATTCTGAGTTGTCTTTGGTGATTTGAATTTTGAATTTGGAGGAGAAAGAATCCGGAGTCCATCGGTATGTTGACGAATTTATGACTGTTTTGATTTCTGCAATCAGTTTGATATTATTTGTGAGTTGTTTTTTCTGTACTTCCTGAATCTCTATAGTTTTATGAAGTTGAGGAGGATTTTGTCGTCACTGTTCTTGCTGTTTAGCATATCGAATAGTGAGTGAAGTGAGAACGTGCAATTTTCTCTTCGGTTTTCTGTTTTTCTGGAGTTTCTTTATTGATGGAAGGAAATGTAGCAGTGAGAGAGGAAATTGACTCGATCAGAGCTGAATGCGTTGATGTTCGGGTTTGGTTTTGTTCTCGATGAGTCGTTTTTACAACCTCTGTTTTGTTATCGTGTATAATTTATCGACGACCAAATAAAACACTGTGAATGAAAGTCTGGATTCCATGAAACACTTTTTCGTAAGATTGATATATGTGTTCATGAACTTTGATTTTTGAACTGTTCTGCATTTTTTCGCGGCTTGTACATGGTGACGTTGTAAACTTTCGTTTTGGATAATTTCCAAGTCTAGTCATCTTCGTTAGTGAAACGATCTCTCTATCATTCTTCTATGTGTCGAAAATTTTCGTCGCTTTGATGGTAGAATTTTGTATTTATGCTTGTATCTTCAACGAGATCCCAAACCATTTTCGACATTTGCTTCCTGTGTCTCTCTATTAATGATGCTTTTCTTTAGATCTAGAGTGAATGTATTAGACACGGTATAGAGAAAAGTATTGGGATTGAAGGACAGAAACTGAAGATGAACTGAAGATGAAGAAGTTATGTTTTAGATCGTTTGCCACTTGCAATGGGAAAAAAAAAAAAATTAGCTCTTCCATCAACAAATGACAGCGAAGCTTGTTGGGAACATCCATTAGAGAGTAGGGCGAATACTTCTATCGGTGATGAGGCTGGAAGTAGTCCCCAATGTTCCAAGGACTTGTCTTCCAAGTCCAGGAAGCAAATAGATGATAGTGAAAGGTCCAGCACCAGTCCTAAACTTAGAAGGACATGGTCATTATCTTCCGCTGCATTTAGAGACCAAGGTCAAATAAACTTTTATAGTTCGAGTGATCCAAGTAGATCTCCTGGTAATGCTAGCAGTGGCTCCAGACGGCAACATGAACAGTCATCTTGGTAAGGATGTTTATTCTAATAAATATTAAGATCACGATCAGAGATCATGTAGTTTGATGAAAAATGTATACTGAATTGCATGGAGAATATTATATATCTTTTAATTGGTTTTTATCATATTATTCTGTAGTCTAATTTGTGATCTCGTGGTTTTTACTATTTGTCAAAGTCCATCTCGAGAGATGAAATTCAAGGTAAAGCATGCGCAGATGGAAATGCCAAATGATTACCATAGCTCGGGACCTGTTAGGCCATGCTCCAGAACTTGCTATGATTCTTCAGGAAATTCTTCCACTAGCTCCAGTACTGTTTCAAATGGAGTCTTAGCCCGCTACATTGATGGTGAACAACATCGGGGAATAAATGGATCCATGAATAAGTATTCTCAGAGAAGTAACGGGTGGCGGCCTCCTCGAGCACAGTGTCTGCCACCTTCTTCAACAACAGCTAGAATTGCAGATAAACCCAGATTCTATTCATCAAGAGAAGCTAAATGTTCTCTTCCTCGTTTCTTGTCTGAAGAAGTGGGAGAATATGGATTTGGGAATGACTCACCTCGAAGTATTGCAGAGACCGTTGTTAACAGACTCTCACAACATCATGCTGTGCCTAAAGCGACCTCTAAAGAGCTTGGTGAAAATATACCCATCAAAGTTACAGACAATGGGAGTGAGAGTGGTGATATAACCATCAAGTTGGATAGTGAAATGTCAACTCGTGTTTACCATCTTCAAAATCAAGGTCTGGTATTGCTAAATGAGAGTACTCAATTTTGTTCCAACTTACTTGAGTTCATCAAAGAGAAAGTTGGTCGGTTTCATCCAACCGAGCATAGAATAGAGCATATCAAGAATTGTTTGGATGGACAATTTTTTCTTGAATCTGAAACGAAAATTCGGGGCTTCAAGCATAGGATTGAGAGCTTGACAATGAGTTTACAGAAACTATCTATATTGTTGCAAGCAAAGTCTGATCCCAGTTCTCTGAGTTCTGGTGTAGACAATGCACTACAACTCAATAGTCAATATCCAGAGGTGAATAATTTCTCATTATCCCTGGAAATTGGACATTATTCTGAACATTATTCTGAACATTATTCTGACATTACAAATCATAGAGTTGATTTTCTTTACTATGCTGGGACATTTAACAGTTTTATTTTACTTGCTAGGATGGTTTAAGATCTGAGCTAGAAGCAGAAACTTTATTTTCAAGACTATTGAGAGAGAAACTATACTCTAAGGAGCTGGAAGTGGAGCAGTTGCAAGCTGAACTGGTGACAGCAGTAAGAGGGAATGACATACTAAAATGTGAAATCCAGAATGTAATGGATAGCCTTTCCTGCCTTACTCATACGATGAAAGATCTCGAACTTCAGGTAGTTTCTTGCTGTCAACTTGATCTTGAAGATAAATTTTGTTGAATGCGATGGCTTTATCATTAGTTTGTATGACTGATACTTTATGAAAATTTAAGAATGTTCTAGCATGTGTTATATCCATTCTGATTGACTATTATGGTTCCACATTTATTTTTAACCATTAATATTTTATTTGGGTATAGAGAGCTGTACTCTAGAAGACTACTCGGAAAATATATGAACTAGCTAGTGTCTTTCTCTCTAAATTTCTCTTCTTCTATCCCTTGCATCGATCATCAATTTGTGGTTGACGTGCTCAGGATTATTTGTCAAAGCTACAGGCATTGGAAGAGAACATCTTGCTGAAGGAAGGTCAGATAACAATCTTGAAAGACACACTTGGGAGTAAATCTATTGAATTTCTTGCTCCTCCCAGTTCTATGTGGGAATTTCGACTGCAGTAAAAAAAAATGGAGGATTTTGCTGCTGTATGAAGTGAACAATTTTGGGTATCTTCATGAGCGAAAGGTAAATTTTTGGTATGGAGTTACTCCACTGATTGCCATTTATTATATTTAGGATCATTTTTAAAAAAATGTACTTTCTACTAGGGGAAATCACTTTTACTTCTCTATTAAAATGCTATAGAATTTTGAAAAGTGCTTCTGAATCCTAAGCTCACTTTTAGGACTACCAAATTTATCTTTAATGGTTTTCAATAGTACATTGATTTTAAAATGTTGGTTATATAACTAAATATTAGTCCCGCTGTGTGAAAGGACTGTCCACTTTTTACCTTAAAAAATAATAGCTGATGGAGGACATTTACTATTTTTACATCCTCACCATGTCCTCAGATTAATGTGTAATGCTATATTTTGAGAGCAAATTCATAAGCTTCTTTCGCTATCAGTAATAATGCAGTTAAAAATGAGGTTTGATTTAGGTTAATTTTTGGCTAAATTCAGTAGCAATGAGAAAAATTACGTCCTCGAGTCAAAGAAAAGACTTATGGTAAAAGTGAACTTTCAACTTCAAAGAGTACAAAAACATTAATTCTTTGTTATTGAGAAGTCTTAGCTAACTAACTAAAATTTAAAATTTTGAAAGACTCCTTAGATGTATAGTAAAATTTTAAAAAATGCTAAAAATATCGTAGATTAAAATAATACTATTTTAGATTTCATATTTTAAGTTTCATTATAATAGTTCATATATTTATAATAATTCAAATGAAATATGCTCTCATTAAATCTTAAATTTAGTCCTTCATTAGAATAATAATAATTGATTAAGTTATAATAATAATAATTTACATACAAGACAAATAATTATTTTAAAAAATAAACCAAAAGCAGACAATTATTAGAAATTTGGTTCTTATTACAATAGATAGACTACGGAAATAAAGATTAGAAACCACGTTTCTACGTTTAAAAAAACATGTAAATATAAATTTATTTACATTCGATACCTTATACTTATTAAAGGTGAAGCCTTCTATTGCAGGTACAAGTTATATAAAGAAATAAAAAGTCCACTAATAGTAATCTAGTGAATAGAAAAGTAAATATGTAATTTCAAAACCAATGAGAGTTGAGTAGTTCCAAATTTTAAGAAATTCGTACAATCAAAATCCAACTTAAATTCAAATACCAGTACTAAAATTTTTAATTTAAAATGTCCATTTTATTTAAAAATTATCAAAAAAGTCTCTTAAACTTTCAATTTTTTGTCCAACAAACCTCTGAATTTTAAAAACAATCAACTAAGGCAATACATAGATACAGACAGTTGACATTAAATAGACATCAAATTGATCACCCAGTTGACCAAGAAATGTGTGATAGCTTAAAAACAATGTAAATGCACCTGGATGAGTGAACTGTAAGGAGTCACATAGACGCTGGTTTCCAGAAGTCGAAGGGCTTCCGTTGCTGAAAAGAAAGCAGAATTATGGAATAAATAGGCAAATTCTGAAATAACGTTGTTGTTTGCGAGCTATTGCTGTTTCTTTTTATGAAATTCAAAGCAACTTCTTTTAAGAAATAGAAATACCTCGCAAGAGATGAGGGGGGCGAGGAAATTAAAATTTCTATAAATCAACCCCACCAGTCCAACTAGTTTTATCCGCAAATAAAAATTATTTAAGAAAAAGATGTTTATAATGGAGTAAAAGCACTAGCAGTGAACCATGAGCTTCGCTATAGTTGAATGAACATTTTCAAATTAAAATGCAGGACAATCGAACTAGAACATAATAGCCATATTTCACTGATTCTGTGTAAATAAACTTGATTGAACTTACCTGAGCAATTGGAAGCCTTGACCTCACTGACTCGATCAAATCAAAATCAATGTCTGCTACGGTAATGCCAGTTGCTAATCGATCTGAAATAAATGAAATATGAGGGATAAATATTTGACACAGCGAACTACAAAAGAATATGCACTATCTGGACTTTGGGCACAAATAAAGTATCAGCTTGAGAAATGTTCATTATTCTCTTCTATGGAGAACGTTGATGTGAGATCCCACATCGGTCGGGGAAGAGAACGAAACATTTTTTTTATAAAAGTGCGAAAACTTCTCCCTAGCAGACGCGTTTTAAAATCCATGAGGGAAAGCCGAAAGGGAAAGCCCAAAAAAGATAATATTTGCTAACTGTGGGCTTAGGCCGTTACACAATACTTGAAACAATTTTCAGTTGCAGACCAATACTATATCCTACATTTTGTTTAATTACCCCTCATCTATTCGTTGTTAGAATTTTTACAAGAAAATCGATGTAAGGTGAAAAAACAATGTAGAAAATAAATTGTAAGCGTGGTAAAAAGTTTAGAGCTACTGTAAGCAGTGCAGAACTGGTATTACACTATTCTTCATTAAAAAAAAATTTGCCATCCTGAGGCATCCCTGGCATCAGACCACGATGAAATTTTAAAATGATAAAGATTAAATCTTAGAGAGAATCTCCAAGTTTACATTAAGTGATAACTTTACTGTAACATCAGGACATTATGCTTCCTTACTATGTAAGATCATTAATACAAGTTGATTTTTTAGGAGAATTGATTCATTTACATAGATTTAAAAGAAGTAATAAATGCAAACAGGCTGCTAGTATCTCTGAGAGTAACTGAGAACATTTAGGATCATTTCATGCTGATGAGAGTCATAGTTAGTGGGACTATCCATAGTGTAGCCTTTTGGCATGCCATAAAAGGGGTGAAAATGAATTAGAAGGGGAAAGAACGGTCCTCACCAGATAATCGACCGACTATTTTTCCCCATGGATCAATGATTAAGGAGTCACCATAACTCTCTCTTTTCCCATTTGCTTTTCCCGCTTGAGCAGCAGCTATGACCTGATAAATGTTTATTTTATCAGCGTAGAAGAAGCAATGAAGCGGAATGACAAGCTTTCAAAGTCAATTCCCACCAACATCCTTTAAACAAAAGTGAAACCGGTATCCAAGTGTATGAATTGAAAGGAACTATTACATAGCATTGATTCTCAATTGCACGAGAACGAAGAAGAATTTCCCAATGTGCCTCCCCAGTTTCTTTTGTAAAAGCTGAAGGAACCAATAAGACCTGCCAGTTTTTATCCAAATTCAGATGCTAGCAGCTAGGAAAATTTTATCTCAATATACACTGGAATTTTTCATACTTGAGAATTGTGTTGGAATCTCAACTGCTGGTAGAGCTCTGGAAATCTCAAATCATAGCATACAGTCAGGCCAAGTCTTCCAATAGGACTGTCAACTGCCACAATGTCTTCTCCTAAAATATAAACAACTTATTAGGATGAACAGAACTTTTTGAAATCATTAAATAAAATTGACTCGTGCCACATTGCTTCACCCAAATTCCTTTGACATTGTAGCCACTCTAGGGTAGCTTCTTAACATAATGAAGAAAGGAAAATGACAGAGAACCATTATACACGTTTCTGCATTCATAAGATGTCAAGGAAGTTACCTGCCTTTGTATAGCTGCTTTCTTTATATACTCTTCCACCAGGAACGTCGACATCGAACCTTTTCATAAAAAAATTGCACAGCATAAAGACAAAGCATACAAAATAATGCAGGAAATTTATTCATCAGTCACATTAGCTTCCAACACAAATGAAGTAACTTTCACTACTGAAAATGTATAATTCAATCAAGTGCGCAAAAGTATATGATCTCCGTCTCTCTCTAACAAACACACGCATTAATATAAAATAAATTGCAAGTGCATTACAGGTGTATTTTCCTATAAGTGCTCCTGATAGTTCCACTGTCATCAACTATGACATGTGTGTTGTAGAAATGTTCATCATCAGGTCCCTTTTCTTGGAAGCCTCCAAGTGATAGCCATATGCTGGATTCTCTGCAAAACTCAGAGTCCACAGAAATTAGGAGACGTTTAAAAGATGTTCATGAAATCACTGTTTGTTACTGTAGATTGTGCCTATAACCACAAACTGAAACCAATTTGAATTATCACGAACTGAAACCAATTTGAATTATCAATCATGCGTGTTTGCAATATATTCTATAGAGAAGCAACTTGAAGAAAAAGATGCCCTAAAATAGTATGATGGTAGAGATTAAAATTTAAGTAAATAGTCGCTTATTTTTGTGACTTAGACAGAGATTTAACGGCCGAAGAATTATGAACAACCTTGCTAAAGAGCAGTACTGATTCATAATTGGTCCGTCTAAAGGCTCTGCAATCTTTTGACCTTCCCCATCTTTGGCAGGCATAAAAGAAAAATCCTCTGGGAAGCATACCAGTTTTGCTCCAGCTGAAACTGCTTCCTATGAATATGTAAATGATCGTGTTACCTTGTTTAGCTGAAAGCAAAATCATTTCAAAACAGGAATATTGATTTATTTATTATTATTATTATTTTTTTTGATAAATCGATCATTCAGACATCAAATCCACCATTTTCTAATCAATAGCTCATAGCTTCAAAAGGATGAATTGCATACACATAACAACTAATACAAGAAACTGGGCAAAATTATAAGAATAATAAGAAGAAACGTCCGTTCGGCTGAAAACGGCAGAATATTGTCTCAAAGTAATCTCGATGGGCTAACCTCGTAATCAGAGATTTATACTCTTAATTCTTTTCTTTCTACAGTAGGACGGATAATTTACTCCCATAATAACTTCAAACAAGCATTTCAAACAGAAATTAGGCTGTCAACGACCTTGATTCATAATATTCCGAACAATTATGAAAGGTTTTCAAAACATTGTAGGTATCGCCATATGCAGAGATAAAATGATGATTAAGACATAAACAACGAAGAGTGCTGTGAGTTAACATACTTTGACGAGGCGAGAACATGTAGCGAAGTTGAAAGAGAGGTCGTTAATGGAGGTCATTTGAGCGACGGCGACACGAACGGAGTTAACTGCCATGTCCGATCCTCCGGTAAAAGCGGTTGCGAAATTCGAACGAATCAATGGAAGGTGATCTCGAGCTGAAACAGTCGGAATCGTGAATCGAATCAGAGTCTGATTGGGGGATAGCCACGGAGAAACGGACATCTCAGGTTGATCGCACCCACATATTTTCCTGAAATTTCAAGGAGCGAAAACGCTACTGAAAATTTTCCCTCGACGTTTTTATACATTTTTTAATTTTAACAAAAAAATTCAACTATTCTATTTATTAAAAAAAAAAATAATATATATATATATATATATAATAATTTTTTTTTTTTTTTTTTGTAATTTCCATTATTTAAATTATAAAATTCGAACATACTTTTAACAAAAAAAAATATACATATTTAAATAATAATATGTATATTTTAAATTTTATGCAGTGCATCAAAAAGTAAGCGATTGAAAATGGAAGAATGTGTGCGAAATGGAATTTCTGAATATTCGAATGCCAGATGTTTGTGCCAGATCAATACCTTTCTGAATGAATCGACGGCCGATTTTACCAGCGAAGAGAAGGCAAACGATTCTTCATTTGATTTTGAATTCGAAGGGTTTATCATTTCATTTCTCGATCCACTCCTTTTCAATTTCTCTCTCCTAACTTTTCCCGGAAAATTTACCCTCATTTTCTCGAGAAAGTGATCTGAGGATCTTTTCTTTTGTCTGTTTTTGGAATTACTTCGATTCATATTTTCTTAGGGTTTTTGCTATTCTTCCTTTTTGCCAAGAATGGCGGATTCGTTGAAGGTCAAAGTCAAAAAGTCCGGGCAATAAATTAGAAAACCGTAACCGAAAAGTGCCTGATTTAGTCAGCCAAGAAGAGCCCTCCGAGAGGGAGGTTCCTTTTTTAGTTTCTTAAATTGTTTCCAAACCAAGGGGTTCTGTTGTTGGAGAGTGATCCATCTGTTTCTTTGGCTCAAAGAAACAGAAAAAGAAAAAAGAAAAAAGAAAATAGAAAAGAAAAGGAAGGACCCTGGGGAGGAGGAGGGCCAATTAAGCTTCAGGAATTCTCTCTTTCCAGATCTACCCGTTTCAACGTTCTGACAGTTCTTTTCCTTCTGTCAGAACACCCGAATTTCTTTTAATCGATTCCCTTTTTTAGTTCATCATATAATATGTTCATCCATCTGTAATTGAGCAGTTCTGCAGAAAAGGGCCTGCAAGATCTATCGGAAATCAGTGATCAAGGTTTGCTATTGGTGTTTTTGTATTCTTTATTGTTCATAGGTTCAATTTTGTAAACTTAGCGATTGAATTTTAGTTATATACTGTTCTATATTGTGAATTTTGAATTGTCTTTTCATTTGTTGTGCCATTGTGTTTGCAGTTTTCCTACGTATAGCCATCAAGAAACTCAATGTTTTCTGATTGAAACATTAATGGTGTCTGCTTTGATCAATGGCTTTCTGATATATGAAACTTGTTATTTCGATTCCTATATTTGTGAACGAAATCAAGCGAACTTCTGATTTTAAAACTATCCTTCTGCTCGGTTCGAAGAATGGTTTTTGGTGCTGGATCATTTGGGTGAGAATATGTAAGGGATGGTATCAGAAACTTTGATGAAGATTGTATCACCTTGCTGGAAACCTTCTGTTGAAGGTGAAAATTCCAGCAGAGGTGGGGATGCGAGTGGTCGGGTTGATGGATTGTTATGGTACAAGGATTCTGGCCGCCATATTAATGGGGAATTCTCAATGGCGGTTATTCAGGCAAATAATTTGTTGGAAGATCGGAGCCAACTCGAGTCAGGGCCACTGAGCTCATTTGAATCAGGTCCCATTGGGACGTTCGTTGGAATCTATGATGGCCATGGAGGACCTGAAGCTGCAGAATTCATAAGTGATCGTCTGTTCAATAATATGAAGAGTAAGTCTTACATTTACTTATGCAGAATATTTCTGTGCATATCATTTGATTGTCCTAGTTAGATCAACATCTAAGTTTGTAGTCTAATATCGAGTTTGTGATGACTTTTGAAAAGTGTGTCAATGCAACCTGAGGGAGAATCACTGTTAACGTCTCCTGATCATGAGACATGAATATTGCTTCATCATTTTATCCGAATGGATTTAATTTTTGTAACTATTTTAGAGAAAGGACTTCCTTTAGTATTCTATTCCATCGTTCAATGAAACGGGTTCTGTTTCTTTTCTATATATACTCGACATTGACCTATATGATGGATTAGAGAAGGATTTGATTGTCTCAGCTGAAGGATATGAGATTGCGCCATATGTAAGGAACTATTAAGTGGAAATGGATGTTTTCTGTGCTTGAGAGAAACCATTGCATCCTTTGAAATTTGTCTTTTTTGTCAAAACGAGTAAAATAGATCGAGAGATGATTTGTGGACCTCAGCATTTACGTTCGACCGATATCTTGCCTTCAACAATATGTTGAACTTGCTATTGCTGATTTAGAGGAAAGTGACATTATACTTTCGATTCTGAATTCGGTGACTTGTCAAATGTTTTGGGAATCTGCAAAACGGGAATCGAAAGTATGTTCTTGTACCTAAAACGTCTAGATTGTAGCGGAAATTAGTATAGAGTTCCGAAAGCAAATGATGGAAGGAAAGATGTATATTGGTCTTTTCCTGGAGAGTGGTTGTGAGTTAGTGAGTGGTTTTATGGTCTCCTACCAATTTTCATTATATAGCTAATTGGAATGTTTACATTTGACAGCTTTTCATGGTGCAGAATTTATTCCAGAAAATCGGGGAGTATCTGCTGAAATTATAAACAAAGCATTCTTGGAGACAGAGGAGGAATTTTTGTCTCTTGTAAAGAAACAATGGCTTAGTAAGCCTCAAATTGCTTCGGTTGGTTCATGCTGTTTGGTAGGCATAATATGTTGTGGATTACTGTATATTGCAAATGCTGGAGATTCTAGAGTGGTGTTGGGAAGATTTGAAAAAACTCATAAAGAGGTTAAAGCCATCCAATTGTCATCTGAGCACAATGCTAGTATTGAATCTGTGCGAGAGGAGTTGCACTCGTTGCATCCCGGTGATCCGCAGATCGTTGTGCTAAAGCACAAGGTGTGGCGCGTGAAGGGTGTTATACAGGTTTGTTTGTTTGTTCGTTCTTGATATAAAATTCAAAAATTATTTCCCTACTAGAAAGTATCACTCTCCTGGTGATGTAGGTCTCAAGATCCCTTGGTGATGCTTATCTGAAGAAAACAGAGTTCAACCGAGAGCCTCTCTTGCCCAAGTTCAGATTACCAGAACCATTCCACAAGCCAATTCTTAAAGCCGAACCTGCTATTGTAGTGCAGAAACTGTATCCGGAGGATCAGTTCCTTATCTTTGCTTCAGATGGTCTTTGGGAGTATATAAGCAATCAGGAAGCTGTCGACATCGTCCATAGTTGTCCACGTAATGTATGTTTTCTTTTGCTCTATCTTTGTTAGGCTCTTCTGTTTGCTTCTTGGGATAGTATTTCTCTTCTGCCTGTCCATGAAGTTTGAAAACTCCAAACATCTCAGAAATGGTAGGAATTTATCGAACGAAATGCACTCCTTTGTATATGTTAGGAGTCCATTGATGAGAAAGGGCTAGGAAAAGCTTGAACCCAATTCCTACGGTGATGAACAAGTGCAATTGAAATTCTTGGGAAGTCATACATTTGTGTATTGAAAAGACCATTTACTATTTCTTGAAAATCGATCTCTAGTCAAGAGAAACCATGAACTAGAATAGAACTTGCCCCACCCTTGAGTAAATATTTCTTGGTTTATTCAGATAATAGGTAGGAGCATAAACGGAAGTATTCTAGAGCTACAAAGAAATTCCTCCTAGAGTAACTGTGAAACTCTGTTATGGCAATTTCTCTCTACTAGAGTAACTGTGAAACTCTGTTATGGCAATTTCTCTCTATTTCTCTCTGTTATGGCCATTTCTCTCTATTTCTCTCTGTTATGGCCATTTCTCTCTATTTCTCTCTGTTATGGCCATTTCTCTACATTCGAGTAGACTACCTCTCACTGTAGAAAAGAGTTCTTGCCATTGGCGAGCTTCAAGGACGTATTAAATACAATATTAAAAGTTGGTAATCTAACTTATTACAGGGGGTTGCAAGGAAACTGGTTAAAGCGGCTCTTCATGGAGCTGCAAAGAAAAGAGAAATGAGATACACAGACTTGAAGAAGATCGACCGCGGGGTAAGAAGGCATTTTCACGACGACATAACTGTTGTAGTATTGTTCCTGGATTCGCATTTGATTAGTCGAAGTCCGAGCTACGGACCGATGCTTTCAATCAGAGGAGGTTCTGGTATCCTGGCTAGATCGTAGTTTGTTGAAGCGTTATTAGCATCATCATCATGATATGAATGAGCAGCAAGCAGGTGTCATCTCATGTGCTTTTACATCCATTCCATTCCATCCATCCACCCACCCCCCCATTTTTTTCTCATTTTTTTTATTATTATTATTTTTTTGTTTTGTGTTCAGAAGAGGAAAAATTGGAAACCACTCTATTACCCATTCCCATTCCCCTTCCCCTCTTTATTTTTTCTTCTTTTTTACTTTTGTGTTTTCCTTTTTCATGTATAGCAGCAAGCACCACCACTGTTTTCCCTCTAAGAAATTCTCCTTATTCACATTTCTCTCAATTCTATAGAGACATAGATAATATTTCCCGACTCTTCAATCCCTACTTTTTTATATATATATATATATATTTCAATTTTCAAACCAAATTTTAATCCACCTAGATCATTCTAAAAATGAGTAACAATGTCAAGCAGTCCCGCTTTCTCGGTCCAAAAAGTGGATTGGAATGCCATGTGGTTCAAGATTCAAGGGTTGCTGCTATAGCTGAACACGGGAAAAGATCAAAAAGATCATTTATACTGACAAGATCATTTTTTCGGGCAATGGGTATGCTCAGAATTCCATTAGTTAAATGTATGAATATTAAATATCAATTTTTTTTTTTTGGAGGGAATCTAAATATAAAATCAAATACATGACTTAGATAATGAATGTCTTATCTATTGAATTATGTTGTTTTGAATGGATTAAAAAATTAAGTATTAATCTTCCTATTAATATGTTTATTATTTTAAAAAAAATAATAAAGAATCATCCTCAAATTTTAAAGTTGGAAATAAAAATTGACTCATAATTTTTTTTTCTCCGGATATGATTCAAACGGTTAAAACTCAAACTCAATTCGACCCTAAAACTAAATTGGGTTAATCAAATTTGGATAATTTTAAAATATATATTTTATTTGAAAAGTAATTTTTCTAAAATTTTATATATGAAGAGAGATTTACAAAATTTAATTAAATATTTAAAAATAAACAAATAAATGTTTTAAGAACTAAAATTATATATGAGTATCTAATCTTGGTAAAAGAAATCACAATCCTAGAGAAAACCGAGGTAATTGATAAATAATATTTTTATTTTTTCATCTTGCAGCGTGCACCAAGAACTGCTCGTAATATTATCAACAAATAGAAAATAAACTGAGCAATTCGTATCATAATCATGGCGACTTGGACACTGGGCAGCTCCATCGGCGTCTCACAGCCATCGTCTTGTTCGGATGCTTCAGTTCATTGCATTCCGTTTTCATTACGGAGATTAAGCTTCTCCAGCATCATTATTTCTCCTCTTAAGCTTCAAAGACAAGTATCTCGAAGAAGAGCCAGACCTGTAATTTCTGTGAAAATGGCTGCTGCTGAGTATGTTTAACTTATTCCCTTCCTTCTCTGTTATAATGAAATTCTTTCTGTTCCTTCGAATAGCGAATGTTATGTTTGTTTGTTTTTGTTTTTTTTCCCGAATGCTATCGAAACGAATGATTTTCAGGGTATTTGAATGTTGGAAGTCATAAGAAATTTAACGGAATCGAGGATTAAGATTCTATTACAAAATTGATAGTACAATAATGTTCTTGACGGTTCATAGGAGAAGTTGCAAAGTTATAAATAAGAGAAGCGATTTGGTTGAATCTATATCAGTGATTTGATTTAGATTTCTATTTGTGTTTTCACATTTTATTTTGTGTATGAAAGAGATTTTCAGGAAGTTCTTCCCCCAGCCCTCACTTCGGCTTCAGAACCACCTCCTATCTTTGATGGAACAACGAGGTTGGTTCAGTTTTCAGGCATCCATTCTTAACATTCATTTTATCATATGCAAATTCCTTGTTATTTATACAAATGCTGTGCCGATTTTATGCTTCGTTTGGATGTCTATTGTGATGCTGATAATCCTGCTATTTTCTTCAACATTGTAGGCTTTACATATCTTATTCTTGCCCTTATGCGCAGCGTGTGTGGATTACTCGGAACTGTAAGGTTATTTAATACTCTCACTCGCCAAACGACTTTCACTATTAGGCATGTTTTGTGGTTTCTCATGTCAGGTTATTGTCTCTTTTGATGCATTTTGAGAATCAACGTGGCTCTCTCTGACATTAATCATATGTTCATAATATTGTCTTGGAGCAGGGTTTGCAGACTAAGATAGAATTGGTTCCAATAAATCTACAAGATAGGCCATCTTGGTACAAGGAAAAAGTTTACCCACCTAACAAGGTAAAGACTTTTCAGTATATATGTAACGGCCCAAGCCCACCGCCGGTAGATATTGTTCTCTTTGCGCTTTCCCTTTCGGGATTCCCCTCAAGGTTTTTAAAACATGTATGCTAGGAAAAGGTTTCCACATCCTTGTAAAGAATGCTTCGTTTTCCTCTCCAACCAAGGTGGGATCTCACAATTCACTCCCCTTCGGGGCCAGCGTCCTCGCTGACACTCGTTCCCTTCTCCAATCGTTGAGGGAAAGCCCAAAGAGGAGTCCCCCTCGAAATTTTTAAAATGTGTATGCTATAGAGAGGTTTTCACATCCTTATAAAGAATGTTCCATTCTCCTCTCCAATCGATGTGGGATCTCATAATCCACCCCCTTCAGGGCCCAGCGTATTCGCTGGCATTCATTCCCTTCTCCAATCGATGAGAGGAATCTCGAAAGGGAAAGCCCAAAGAGGACAATATCCCTCAAAGTTTTTAAAATGTGTCTACTAGGGAGAGGTTTCCATACCCTTGTAAGGAATGTTTCGTTCTCTTCTCCAACCGATTTGAATTATAATTAAGGTAGTCAAATAACAACAATTAAGTTTTATTTGTCCATGAAGGGGAAATAACAAAATAAGCTGCTGTCTATCTATTTCCTCTTTGATGTTTTTGACTTCCGATTATTAGTGCAGGTGCCAGCTCTTGAACATAATAATGAGGTCAAAGGAGAGAGTCTTGACTTAATTAGATATATTGACAGCAATTTTGAGGGGCCTTCATTATTTCCTGAGGTAAGAATTTTTTAATGCCTCATCAGCTTGAGCAAAATATCCATTAGTACTGAAGCATCCTAAATCTGAATATATAGGATCAGGGAAGGAGAGAGTTTGCTGAAGAGTTGATGAACTACCTGAACTCTTTCAGGGGATCTGTGGTGTCTTCATTTAAAGGAGATCGAAACGAAGCTGGTAAGATATTAGCAGGAGCTTCTTCCTTTTCCATGTCCTTTTTACACGAAAACCAAGTTGAATCATTCAAATGATATATCTTTTCTCAGACGTGGCGTTCGACTACATCGAATCAGCTCTTTCAAAATATGGAGATGGCCCATTTTTTCTAGGCCAGTTTAGTTTGGTAATTAACGTCTTTCATTACGTTGATGGATGTTGTGAGATCCCACGTCGGTTGAAGAGGAAAACGAAACATTTCTTATAAGACAGTGGAAACCTCTCTTAGATGCGTTTTAAAACCTTGAGGGGGAGCTCAGAAGGAAAAGCTCAAAGTGGACAATATCGGGTAGCGGTGGGCTTGGGCTGATATAGATGTCGTTCCGTAAATGATTATTGTATAATTTTTGTTGGCTCTCAGGTGGATATAGCTTATGCTCCGTTTATTGAAAGGTATCAGCCGTTCTTATTGGAAGTAAAAACATATGATATCACGGCTGGCAGGCCAAAGCTGGCAGCTTGGATTGAGGTACAGAGCACATCCCTTTCTGATCTTTAAGAACTTTCTTAGTTTACTCTTCATCAATCATAAGACTTGTGAATGATGTAACCAAGAGCAATTGGGATGGCCATAAATGATGATTTTGATACACTGATCTCATCATTTGTAGTAAAATGAATAATATCTGAACAACAAGCTCAAAATATTGGGTCACTTTCTGTTTCTTAGGAGATGAACAAGGTCGAGGGTTACCAACAAACAAAGGGCGATCCACGGGAGCATGTTGATAACTTTAAGAAGCGGTTTTTGGTAATACTCTCTAATATTCCAATATTTAAAAAAAAATGGTGAAAGTTAGGATCAACTTGAACACATCTCGACTATCTGGTAGAAGACTTAGAGGTAACTCTAGATCTACTTTAGAGGCTACCAATTGCATTTTAAATCCATCTTTTATCACGTGAATGGATGGACTTTTTCTAAAGCCAATGTGCGCAATAATTATTAAAGAATTGAATCATGAGAATGAAAAGAAGTTTAGATAAATTTCATGAATTGATTGAAATGATTATCATATGGTTTTTTCTTTTTGCTGTGCAGAGCCCTTCGTGAAAGCCACAGCAGCAGAGTGTCCCCATGGCAATGGTCAAGTGAACACTGTGCCATCACGTGTGATGTTGCTTCTTGTAATGAGATAACTTATTATTTAACTAAAGGAAAGGAGCACCTTGTTCATTTTTTTAGATGGATTATTGAAAGAACCAAAACGAATCTGTCTAAAAATGCTCCTTTGAAACAACTCTTACTAATACACTCCAATTTCCCTAAAAGGAACTCCTTTGGTTGGTTGGTTGAAGGCTCAATTCACTGCCATAAAACTCAGGTGAGCATGCTTCACACCTCGAGAAGGAAATGAAGTGGCAAATTCTTTAACGAATCATGCACGTCAAATGAAACATTTAGAAATCTAAATAAAGTTATCATCTTTAGACCGCGACGGTTTCTCTGAAGGCCTCAATTCACTACAATGAAACTCAAGTGAGCATGTCATATTCACACCTCGAGAAGGAAACAAAGTGGCAAATTCTTTAATGAAATATTTAGAAATCTAAATCTAAATAAAATTGTCCTCTTTAGACCCTACAAGGGGTGATGACAATGAAACATTTGAACAACTTATTAAACATTTTCAAAAATCATACTAAATATAATATCAAAAGTTTGTGAACTCATAAATTTTTAAAATTTCAATACTAAACGTGTAACTTTTTATTATTTTCATTGTTGTTCGGTCATAAATAACATTTCCAAACAGCCTTATTTTCAAGGGGACAAAATAACCTATTTCAATTAGATAGTGTATCTTCCAAACAAATAGAAATATATATATCAAAGAAGTTCCAATAAATTCAATCTAAAAATGTAAACGACAAAATATAAATATAAATATATGTATTTATATCTACAAAACTTGAAAACTTAGCACCCCTGAAAAATATCAGGTCTATCTCAGCATTGACAAGAAGAGTCAAAGAGATTGAATTTGAACATCAATGAGCATGATGAGATGAAGTGCCACTTTATAATTACTCTTTTTAAGTAGTTAGTAAACTTATAGTTACATCCAGACCTCATTCCAAACTTCCAGCTTCTGCAGGTCAGTAACTATGGCTGCTGTCTTCTTAGAAACCCTCCATAGATTGCAACTTACTTGTGAAAATGGCTTCAACAATCTCTAAATTTTGGGCATCACCACTTACGGATTAAGCAATCGGTTCGTTTTAGCTTTTGCAGGCGTCGTCCAACAAAAATGAAGAGAATTGAAATGTCGGGTCGGGATGTGCTAGCGAAACAAAACTTTCGAGATCTTTCTGGAATAAACAAATAGTGACCACAAAGCAAGCCAAGCTGATATGTACAACAACACCACACCAGTTGCTACTACAACTCCAGATCCTCCAAGACTAACAGAAAAGAAAAATGAAATATATTCAAGAGAGTTTCTTGTGTCGTCTAAGCTGTGAAAGATGGTTAACGAAGAACTAAAGAAAATGAACCTTACCTGCTGTCTCGGCTAGCCAGAAGTGTGGTCAGTGCAATCATCTGTGTCGCTGTTTTCCACTTCCCCAAGTTGTTTACGGCCACAGCCTGTGTGTTCTCAAATTTTAAGCTCCCCAAGTTAAAAGCTTTGTCAATTCAAACAAACTGAATTGGTTTTATTTTGGTATATACAAACCTCTAAAAGTTTACCATTTTGGGAAGCAGCCCATTCTCGTACGGCCGACATGGTTATCTACATATTCAAATCGATCGATACGATATCCGTTATAAATTCATAAATGAATCAAAGAAAAAGAAAAGCAGTGTGCCATACCTCATGTACATAAGGGGCAAACTAACAATTAAAAAAGGCATTCTCAATTTGAAGGTTTAACAAAAAACATAAAATCTATAAGTATTAGGCGAAGAAAACTTCAAAGTTTTCCAAATATTGAATCAAAATGGTTGAGATAACAGGCAAACAAGATGGTAAGTGGCTACCAATGGAGTCTAATTACCTCCCTGCCAATAATTGCTATTGAAGGTAGAGTCAGGAGCCAAGGAATATGGCCAAACACAGAAACCTCCAAGGGTTGTGTGCATAGTAGGATCAGTGTAGCAGCAACCATAAGCTGTAGTGAAGGAACGATAGTTGATTAAGAATGTTTGAACCATATCTGAACTTAACAAGATCGAACTCATGATTGAGAACCTAAACAGAGAAGAAGGGCCAACCTTATCAGCTACTGGATCAAGAAACGCACCGAAAGCAGAACCCAACCTCATCTGATAAATGAATTTAAAGATTAAGACCAAACTGATTGAGACAGCTATAAATGGATAGCCATCACAGGATTCTCCCACCATATTAGATATTGACTTCGAACATATGAAGAACATACCTTCCGCGCAATATATCCATCGAGCCAGTCGGTAACTGCAGCAGCAATGAATATACTAGTTGTAGCAGTTGTTCCCCACCAGTTATCAACATAGAAAGCTAATAACAGAAGCACATAGTGTTATGATTAAAACACTAAAATTAACTTTTACTTTGATTTCTACAATCTAGAGGAAACCGGTTATGAGATGAACAAACCAATCACCAACATAGAAGGTTAGAATCAGAAACGTGTGATTTCCTTTTTTATGAACAAACAACCAATCACCAATAAACCAATCACTAAAATGGGTGTTTTTTTACAACCAAATGCATTAGACTTGATTCAGCAGCCTAATTTTAATAACATGCTGCCACCATAAATCCTTGAAATCCACAATCATTGGAAGATTTTGCATAATAAGAAGCTCTAGAATCATTAGTTGCAGGCAATTAGTGCATAAGCAGTTGCAGCACAGCAATTAGTCCAATGATAAGAGAACTAAATCAAAGAGTGAAACTAACCCATATTTACACAAAACAAAGCAAAAAGAATAGCTAAAAATTTTCCTTAGAATAAAACGTAACGTAACGCAACGCATTTATAGATGAAACGCCTTAAACAATCGTTAGAACAAACACACAGAGGAACTGGTAACACCGATTACCAAAACAAATCCAGAGATAACAATCCAGATGCCCTACGCCTTTGATCGGAACCAATGTGAGGCCAAATACACATCGTAACACGCAACGCACAACATTTAGAGATCGGTTCGTGGCGTATCGATTCATTTCAATCAGATGATTAAAACAGGCATAATTGCGATTAACAAGAGGCAGAAATTTAAAACATACTGCAGACAAATATCGGGACAGCGGCTACTCGAGCAAGCGTCAAAATGGTGGGCAATGTCAGCAATTTGGAATGTTGTGGTTCGTGTTGGTGCATTAATGGCGATGGAGTCTCGATGTGCAAATCATCTTGGAACCAGCCATGGTTATGGTCCTTTCTCTCCGTAGCCATATCAGCCACAAATTCAGAGCCGGCAGATGGAGGAGAAGCAGCAGAATCAGAACCTGACCCTGACCCTGACCCGAAAACCCCTCCTCTTTTTGCGGTCGAATTGGTATAAGACCTTTTAGACCCCATCGAAAAACATTTATATCCACTACAAAACCCTAAATTTTTAGAAGGCCCCTTATCGTACAAGAGTCGAGCGCGTGGTCCTAACGTCCACCGTCCAACTCCACCTCCTCCACCCCCATAAGTCACTGCATTTCTCTCTCCGCATCCAAGCGCAACCGGATGCGGCGGTTGGGGAGGTCCAGCTGCGGGAAATGGAGGGGTCTTGCGGCGTTCGGCGGTGGCGGGAATGGAGCGCAACCAATTGGAGAGGTTTCTGCAGGGAGAGGAGTAGAACCAATTGAGATGGGATGGAAAGGGGATTTGTTGGATTGGAATTCTTGGAGATTCTTTTCATGAATTTGATTGATTTCCGTTTGAAAATTGGTGTTCATTTCCGTGTTTGGTCCGAACTCTCTGGCAGATCGATTGGGTCGTTCTTCTTTATACAATTTGATTTCATTCATCAATCCCTCCATAGATATTGCAATATCATCCTTACAAAACTATTGTTGTTCTTTTGAATAATATTATACTCTTAAAATTAAAACAGAGGGACGTTGGCTTAAGAACTTAAGGAAATCCTCAAAATCGTGATGAAAACAAAACAACAATAGATAAAAAAACATAGGAACAAGATCAAAACGAGAACGATAGTAAACAAAACAACACTCACCCTAGTCAAATCTCTTCGTTATTACGAAGAACGAATTAAACTCGCATCGAAACGACTGAAGAGTACTACAAGAATTTGATTTTCCAATTGATTATATCTAAAGAAATATGTTTTTTTCAAATTGATTTTCTTAAATGCCAACAGGATCACACAATTTATCTAAATTTAATGCATGTTTAAATTTAATTATTTGTTTTTTTATTTTTTATTTTGTTAAAAAAATAAAGATCTCCCGCCTTTAATGCGGGGGACAAGGGCACAGCGCCAAAGTTGTTCTGAAAACGTAACGACAAGAAAAACAAAGGAGCAAATAATTATTATTTTTATTTTCGCAAAAACGGCCACAAATCAACCAGTAATTACAAAGTGAACCTAATTACAACTCGAACCAAAGGTTCACTTTGTAATTAACGGTAAAATAAAGGACCGCGATCATAAATAATAAAACGATTGGATAAATAATATCCGAAAATTTCCTCGGATCCTTTTTTTTTTCTCCCAGGGTTATTATAGTCATTTTGCCTTAATTTCATTAATTCCTTTTCTTTTTATCTGCATAATCCATTCACGAGGATAATGACCCGTTTTTTATTTTATTTTCACGAGCGATACCCACCGGAATCATTTAATTATGTTTTATTATTATTATTATTATTTATTAAAACCGTGTTTTATACATAAATAAATAAATAAATAAAAATAAATCTCTTAATTCTTCCCCCCCCCCCCCCCCCCCCC
>NW_019268537.1:766231-784184 GCF_002738365.1 Cucurbita moschata
CCCCCCCCCCCCCCCAATGTATTTATTTATCATTTATTCACTTTTAAAATGTAACTTCATGGTGACGAAAAATATTATATTGTGATATATATATATATATATATAAGGTATAGCCCCTTTGAGTTTCATTCAATTTAAATGAATATACTTTCAACAAATAATAAAAATAGCTCATGCACAGTCTTTTACGTCTCTATTATCATATTATTTATGAAATATAAAAAATATCCACATAATATTTTTTTTATTAATATTATTACTATAACTGTGACAAAAAAAAACTAATTTGTTTGGATTAAAAAGAAAAAGAATAATTTTTATGAAAAAAGAAAGTTATTTAAATTTACGGTACATAATTATATTAGGGTGTATATAATTTTGTGTCTAATATATTTATTACATATTAAATTCATTAATTGATTAAGTATATAATTGAGTAACATGCCTAATAAAGCTATAAAATCTCAATTTTTGAAATTTAGGCATAAAATTAAAACTTAAGTACTTAATAAATACAAAATACAAAATTTAAATGCTTTTATACCCTTCAATATTTATATTTTTAATAAATTTTAAATATTGTGTTTTAAAATTAAATTTTATGGAAATTTATTCAACCGTAATTATTTGTAAGAATATATTTTCAAAAAAGAAAAACAAATAAGATGTAATGAAAATGTTCACGAGCCGACATGTCCAAATAATAGCAGATACTTTTTTTCCCCAGCCACTGTTAAATTACCAAAAAGGACACGAAAATCAAGAGAGCTAAAAAAAAAAAAAAAAATAGCAGAAGCAGTTATAATTCTCATTGGCTTTGGCTTTTGGTTCGTTTTGGTCTTCATTATCTTGAACTCTGTGCTAAGTTACCAGAGGCACCACCCCTAATGACGTGACGCTAATCTCGGCCATTTCCATGTGCTTCACTCTCTCTCTCAGTCGCTTCATGTACCCCCGATTTCCTCTCTTTCTCTCTCTCTGAATTCAGTTGCAGAATATCAAGGGAAATCCGAGATCTCCACCTTCTATTCCGCGGGAAGCTCTCTGTATGGTTCAATCTTCATCAATGAAGGCTGCCAGCAAAGCCGCTAACCATCTCCTCGCCTTTGATCACAAGAGGTAATGCCTTCCTTCATTTTTGTAGAATCTTGCATTGGTTCTGCTACCTCCACGTGTTCCGAAACCTTGGGAATCAATGTCTCGAGCTATCTGTTTTTCTCGTTTGTAGGGTTTTTTTGTACATCGTCTCTATCTGATCTAACGGATTTCAGTTTACGTGACAGCATTAGCGCGTTTATTTTGTTAGCTTGCACCGTCGGATTTCCCGATCGTATCGGGTTAGCTGGCTTTGTGGTTTGGTTTGATGAACATTAGTTTTGGTTGGTTGTGAAATTTGGTGTGTTTTTTCGTGTTCTTGGAGTCGTGGAGAAATACGTGCCTTTTGTTTTTATGATTTATCGTGCTTCGGACGGTGGGTTGCTTTGGAAATTAATGTGCGTATCGGGATTCAATCTAGATAGGCTTGTAATTGAACGGTCAAAGGGTGTTTTGTTATTGTCGAACGCTATGGAAAGTGGAATTCGGCATTCAGAAATCATAATATGTTATTGTCTAGTCTAAATTTCCAGTCGTTGGAGGATGACGGCAGGTAACTTAAGCTGGGTTAGCCTTAGAAGTTCAACTTTGCGGTATCTGCTTCTATTTTATGCTAGGCTCGGTTTAGAATTGTTTCCATTTGTATATACATTAAGAAAGGGCTTATTTGGTCTTTCTTTTATCCAACCCTATGTATTAATGGTTTTCGTGCATTGAAAATTTGGTTGATATTGGTACAGGGATGCATACGGGTTCGCTGTGAGACCTCAGCATGTACAAAGATACCGAGAGTATGCCAATATCTACAAGGTTTTCTTCCACTTATAACTGTTCTTCCTAAAACGTACACATTGGGGACTTTAGGTTTTTTCTGTTTACATTTTAAATTTTTCATCAATAAAAAAAAAAAATGCAGTAGTACCTTGTTCATTTAATGTACTTGTAAACTTAGGAGGAAGAGGAGGAGAGATCAGAACGATGGAACTCCTTCCTGGATCGTCAAGCAGAGTCTGCTCAGTCACTTGTTAATGAGTTATCAGTGGAAGATGATAAAAAGGCATCACATGTAGAAGCTGTCAAGGAAGAGAGAGATTCTACTATAGAGGAGGACACTGAAAGAGAAGATTCAAACAGTCAGAATTCAGCTTTGGACAGTAATAATGTCCTTCATAATGCTAATGGCTTGAAAAATGAAGATGTGTCATCAGAAAAGGATACAAAAACTCACAAGATTCAAATATGGACTGAAATTAGACCATCACTTCGAGCAATTGAAGATATGATGAGTGTTCGTGTAAAGAAAAAGAAGGATTTATCAAATCATAATCACGACACTGGAACCAGAAAGTTGCTTTCTGCTATAGAAGAGGCTAAATCGCCTCGTGGAGCGTCTGAGGAGGACTCTGAGGATGAGTTCTATGATGTGGAGAAGTCGGATCCAGCACAAGAGGCTCCTTCAAGTGACAATGCCAATGGCCTTGTTGTGGGTATTCCGGCTTTTTTGTTGCCTGTCGAATCTTCATTTCCATGGAGAGAGGAGCTGGAGGTCCTTGTGAGAGGTGGGGTGCCAATGGCTCTTCGGGGTGAGGTAGGAATTATCTCTCTGTCTTAGTTTCTTTCGGCTATCAACGAGTGCTTCAGTCTACTAAAATTTTCAATTGCTTCTTCTATGTGCTATGTCAGCTTTGGCAGGCTTTTGTAGGGGTTAGAGCAAGGAGGGTTGAAAAGTATTACACAGATCTCCTAGCCTCAGATACAAATTCCGAGAACAATGCGGAAAATCATAGTCTTCAATCAGACAGCAACAGCAAAGGGTCTTCTACTGACTCTGTGTGTACAACTGAGAAATGGAAAGGGCAAATTGAAAAGGTCTTTGCATTGTCCTCAGTCCCTCTTTTATGCATCCCTACACTTGGCTTTCTTGAAACCCCCTTTATATCCATATTTTGAATGCAGGATTTGCCTCGCACTTTTCCTGGCCATCCTGCTTTGGATGTGGATGGTAGAAATGCATTAAGGCGTTTGCTGACTGCATATGCTAGACATAATCCCTCTGTTGGATATTGTCAGGTAATATTTTAAGACACCCCTCATAACGGCTGTGAAACTCATGAACTTTTTAGACCTTGAGTAATACTCAAATCTTTTATTTTTATTTTTTGTTTGTTCAGATTGATATCCTGTAGCTGCACTGTTTGTGCTGAAAAATTAACAAACTAACATGATATTAAGAGTTGTAAAGAGGGAAGGTTCCAAATATAATGGCCTTCATCGAGTCAATCTTTGGCTATTCCAATTCACAGTAGACTTGTACGAACTGATACTATATTCATTTATAAGAAACGAACAGGAAAAGCAATTTGAGAGACCATAGTGGCTCAATTTTTTTTTGGGAATTTTTGCCAATAGATGATGTTTCATTCACGTTCTTTCTCTCCGGCCTACATCTTGATGGTTCAAACTTCTATCCGTCTTCAGGCCATGAATTTCTTTGCTGGCTTATTGTTGCTTCTCATGCCTGAAGAAAATGCTTTTTGGTAAGTTTTGGTACTTATTTGTTATGGTTTCCTTGGCGGACATGATCTACTACTTCAACTTCTTTCTGTTCTCTCTTTATTATCTTGTGGCATGGGGTGTGGGTGAGTAGGTCTACACTTATATTGGAGTGCCTTTTGCTGATGGAATGTGGGTAAAATTATGGCAGCATATTTTGCAATTTCTTTCTTTGCTTTAGTAATATTTTTTTAGGGGAATACATAAACTGTGCTGCACATGGAGGCTTTTGGAGATTATAATATCATCCCTCTAAATGACAATCTAACTGGTTATCCACTTGCATTTTAATCTTTTAGGACCTTAATGGGAATTATTGATGACTACTTTGATGGGTATTACTCCGAGGAAATGATTGAATCTCAAGTATGTTATCTTTTTGCTTTAGTTATTGGCTATGCTTATATCTGTTTTCCCCCTCATATTTATCCCACAAATTTTACAATTTGTAGCCGGTTGAATACTAACAATAATTTTCATGATTTCTCCTTTATTAGGTAGATCAATTTGTATTTGAGGAGTTGGTGCGTGAGAGATTTCCTAAAATGGGTTTGTACATCCACGTTATTATTTTTTTATTGATTTTGAATGCAGCAAAGTGATTTGTGTCAAGAATTTTTCTCGTGCTTTGTTTCATTGTTTTTCCCTTTTCTGCCAGTCAATCATCTAGATTACCTGGGAGTGCAGGTGGCATGGGTTACTGGGCCGTGGTTTCTATCCATATTTATGAACATGCTGCCATGGGAAAGTGGTCAGGTTTTATACTGTATCTTTTTATTTTTTATTTTCTGATGAATTGTTCACTATATCTAACATCCCGGTGGTGCAATATCTAGCTGACTCCTGCTCACAATCTTATTATTTAATTATGTGGGTATTTGATGAATTCGCCTGTCAACTGTCTCCTCTTTCTGTTGATTTCAGTTCTTCGAGTTTGGGATGTTCTTCTTTTTGAAGGAAACCGTGTGATGCTTTTCAGAACAGCACTGGCACTGATGGAGCTATATGGTACTGGATGAAAGCAATTCATTTATATTCATCCTTTGTTTATTTGTTCATACAACAGTTTGCACTCTACCATAGATTGTTATGCTTCGTGAAATTTCATTTGGTTCTCAGTTACTTGTAGGCCCTGCGTTGGTTACTACAAAGGACGCTGGAGATGCTGTGACTTTGCTGCAGTCACTTGCTGGCTCAACATTTGACAGCAGCCAACTTGTATTGACTGCCTGTATGGGTTTCCAAAATGTTAATGAAACTAGATTAAGAGAGCTGAGAACTAAACATAGACCAGCTGTAGTCACTGCCATTGAGGAAAGATCTAAGGGGCTTCGAGCATTGAAGGATTCTCAGGGTTTAGCTTCTAAGCTTTATAGTTTTAAGCTTGATTTAAAATCTTCGATGGTAGAAACAATGAACAGTTCACAAGTAAATGGTGGTTTGTCAGGCCCCGAGTCTGGTTCCACCAATGCGGAAGAAATTCTTATTACATTGCCTGGGGAAGATGAGATTGATTCTGCTCCCGATCTTCAAGATCAGGTCGTTTATATGTTATCCTTTCTTCTCAGCCTTCTCTCCGAGTTTAAAGGAATTAATGTTTCATGACATTGCTTTTCAGTTGGTAATCCTAGTGGATGTTTCTGTGTTAAAAGAGTACTTACACCCACATTTCTAGTGGGGCATTGATATCAGGTTTAGAAACTAGAATATGCACATTTTGTTTATGGACTTAAAGAAATAAATCAATCAATTTTTAAACTAGCTTATTATGTTACTGTAGAAGACATACATGCTAAATATCAACTGAGATTCTTCAATGGTTCTGTATTTTTTTGTAGGATTGATTTTGCATGTTAATTTCATATATATAGTTTGAATGAGGAATTTGAAAAGATTTCCATGATTTTATTTCCACGTATGAACTTTGACTGATATTTGAGTTTCAAGAGGTAGTTGATAAAAGAACCTTTATTGCTAGCTTTGGTTTGAACTTTTACCAACAACATGCAGGTAGTGTGGTTAAAGGTTGAATTGTGTAAATTGTTGGAGGAGAAGCGATCTTCTATTTTAAGGTACATACTCTTCATTTAATTTAGTTTTTTGTGGTTTCTGTATGCTCACACATCTTTCCTCATGACTCAATTACAATTTTTAATGCTGCTGTGATGATTTATGGTGGCAATGATGCAAAAAATTATTGAAAATTTTAGCTCTGTGATGGACGCTTATGAAATCTAAGTCATACGTAGTTATTCTAAACCACCATCATTCAACAAACAACTTCACTGGCTGTAGCATAAACTTCACTGTGATGACCATTAAGTATGCATTGCACGTGAATTACACAAGCAAGAAATGTGTAGCGATACAATCATTGAGAGAATGTGTCTATGTTAATAGAATATGGAATGACGAAGAAAGTGCATGTAGAAAGAGATTAATGAGAGGGTGTATGTACGGAAATAAATTGTTGGAAGTGTTTATTTTCATGTTGGCATGCCTAGGAGTGAAGCTGAGTGAGTGAAATGCCCTCATCAAGGTGTGCGGCTCACAACCTTTTAAACATTCTCTATTCTCGTTTTCCTTTCTAAAAATGGTAAAAATTAGTGTGGATGTTAGTGAAATTGAGAACTTCAAAGCTAACGAGAGAAAACAAGTAAAAGTAATTGATGAAATGCATTCAGAGTGAAATTAAGAAAAGAAAGTATGCACTGAAAGAGATAATTGATAACTTTTTTTTTTTTGGGGCTAAAAACAATTTCATTGATTGAGTGAAATTTTCCAAAGAGGTACAAAATTGGCCCCGTTCATAGGGAATGCAAGAGGCATTTCCAATTTGCACCGGGAATTTTAGATAGGGACCTACTAAGGGGCTGTATGTTTTTACACCAAAAAGGAGCATGGAAAATAGTTAACTCTAAACCTTCCCTGAAGGGCCTATCTTTGCCTTGGAAAATTCTTGCATTTCTTTCATCCCAAGTCTTCCGTAAAACCGCTCTGATAATGGTAGGCCAAAGAAGCTCCTTTCTAGATTTGAAAGGATGATCCATCAGTAATATTCTAATCCACCCAAGAGTTGAGGCAGCAACAAGAAGGGAAAAGGTTGATCCATGGGCCCCTCTTTTGTAGTTGACCTATAGAGTTGAGGTAAGAGTAGCTTAATTACCATTGGAGGACTTTGATTCTTTTAGGACAAGGGAACTTACACATTTTCTTGCAAAGATCCATTTCTTGCGAGGAGCAGACAGAAGAGAGGTGCGAGATCAATGATTTTGTTGAGAAGAATCCACTACTCTCAAGCTTCCATCTGAGAAAAGGAGGCCCACTCAACAATTTCATCATCTTTGAGATTCATCCTATAGTTCAAAGTCCAAGAGCTATTTCCGCGGGTCCACACATTAGAAATGGATTCATGTTTAGATTCAGCAATAGAAAAATAGTTAGGAAAGCTCTTTCTGAGAGAATCAATCCTGATCCATTGGTCAAACCAAAAGGAGGTGGATTTTCCGTCGCCAACAATGCACTCATTGTTGCTATAAAAAGGGTCCTTCTGTTTCAGAATGTGGCTCCATGGGTTTTTGGAGGAGACATGATGATTAGTGGATGGCTTTTTATCATTATGATGAGATCCTAATTAAGCCATGATGATTTTCCTCCATAGAGCCCCTTTTTCCTGTATAAAGCGCCATATTCATTTAGCCAGGAAAGCTTTATTACAGAGCCTAATGTCAACAATGCCAAGCCCCCCATCTTCCAGTGGACGCTTAGGCCTAGACATGGTGGGAAAAAGTAGAGGGAGTGATGTTTGTGTCATGGTAGCAAGTTTCGGCGAGAAGGGTTGGTGTGGTGGAGGGGAAGAGGCGAGAGAGGGGAGAGAAAAAACATGTTCATTCGTAGGAACAAAAAGTTGATGCCAACGTATGTGATCAGATTAATTGATAATGTATTTAAGTCAAAAGAAATCGTTAAAGCACTTATCAATTTTCTTTTTTAAAAAAAAAACTTTTAACTGCTTTTTGTTTCTTTCAAAATGTCTTCCTTATTTTTCAGCAAAACATAATTATTCTTTTAGAAATTGATTTTAAGCATTTTAAATTACTTCTTAAGGTGACAAGCATTACCGAATATATTTTAAGTAATTCAAAGTGGATTTGCATGCGAAGAATCTTTGATATCCTTCTATTAAGCACTATCATCAGTTAAAGAACTGAGTTTTACTTTGTGATTATTGTTCATTAGTAAAGAAAGCTTTGCATCATAATCTTTAAGATGTGAGTTGTACAAGGAATCAACTCATATGATCAAGAAAAGTTTAAAAATGATAAAAAAGATCCTGAAAGTAAATAGAATGAGATCTAGTTTTGTGTGGTGCAGCCGTGTTCAAAATACTGTTTCACAGGCTCTCTAGATTACAGTTATATCGACTACCCTTACATTCATTCTATTATATTCCTTATTTCTACAATTATACATGACCTTTCTGTACTTTTATCAGAGCGGAGGAGCTGGAGACTGCTTTAATGGAGATGGTTAAGCAGGATAATCGTCGGCAGTTGAGTGCTAGGGTATATTAAAAATAACTTAAGACTTGAGTTATTTTCTTGCTTCCTCCGTGTTAAGCATCTCGTGCTGTTGATTGAAAATTTCTGTATATCTTCAACCTTTATTGGCGTGACCTTTCCTTCTTGGAAATAGCTAGTAACTTCCATTCATTTATGGATTACTCGCTATAGTACTAAGATGAGGGAGGGCGTTAACCATTTTGCCGGCTTAGAAATTTTTAATTCTTGCCACTTCTTTATTTGTTATTTTAATAAATAAATGTAAGTGAGTAGCCTGCAAGTGACATGTAGGAATTCTATAAATAAATGCACCTGAAATAGTCTCTTATGTTTAGTCACTTTGTTGCCAAACGCTCCAAAATTAAGTTTAGGCTGTAGGCTGTAGCATCTTTGCTTTTTCATAGTAGCAAGTTGTTGATTATTCAAAATAATTTTGCACAGTGATCATATGCTGTAAGTTAGAAATCTGACCCGTAAAGTTCTACGCATGGCTTCTGAACTAGAGATTTAGAGCTAGTTGATGCAATTGTTGCTAAAACTGCTTGTTACTTTTATTATCTAAAACGTTAGCGATTATGCTGGTTTTTTCTTGCATTATTTATTTTAAGTTGTCTAAAATGGAAACAATCAATTTTTTGCTGTTCTATATTTTCTCTGCTGTTTTAAGTGGTCATTGTTAATATGTAACGGCGAGTAGTTTTCTGACATATAATGACTTAAATTCATTATGTTTTTAAACTGACAAAAAGAATGTAAACGTAAGCAAAAGTACAAAAAGTATATATTTCCCAGTATTATCGTAGTGTTTACTTGTTTGAGTAACTGCATTGATGCGCAGGTTGAGCAATTGGAACAAGAGGTTGCTGAGCTTCGACAGGGACTTGCCGATAAACAGGAACAGGAAACGGCAATGCTACAGGTTTCTGTCATTATTATCCTTCTCTATGTACTTTTGATTATCTTTCTTCATTCATGAGGATTCATGCTTTGTTTTAGGTCTTGATGCGGGTTGAACAAGAGCAAAAACTCACTGAAGATGCTCGAAGATTTGCTGAGCAAGATTCTGCAGCACAAAAATATGCAGCTCAGATGTTTCAGGTTACCTCTTGTTAATCGCTTTATATGATGCATCTTTCTAAATTCTCTATTAGAGGTAAGAAAAGAATAAGAAAAGATAGATCGTAATATTTGTAATAGAAATTTCTGTCCTTGGAGTGATTTATATGAAATCTTTTCTTTCCAATACCACCTTCAACTTATTTGTTTAACTACAACTGATTTCTTTCACTTTGTTGTCGGAAAACTCACATGATTTAATACCCTTGCACTTAAATGCCTTGATGCCACTAGAAAAGAAGATATTAAATGGAAACAATGTGAGAGAGATTTGTAGGAAAAAGCTCATGCACCATTCAAAATCCAGTTCATAAAGGAGATGCTTTCAATGATATGATTGAGAATCATTGTCATCTATTCCTCCGTTTCAACCTCTGAGTAAAGTTTGCATCAAAATGAGCATATGCCTTTAAAAAAGACAGCCAAAGATTCCTTATCTAGATCATCGATATTCTTAGAATTAATTTGATCCCTTTACCCTATTGTCATAATACACTGTTGGCATATCGCGATTTGATCCCTGGAAGCCTCTTGAGTAAGTCATTGGAAAATTTAAAGGTTATCAGCCTAATCTTTGATCCACGGGGAACCTTCTAATTGATTTCGTCAGAAAGTGAAAAAAAAAAAAAATTGTGGTTAAACTTCAATTACGCCTTTATATGGTCCCTTTGGCTAGACAGGAATTCTTGTATCTTTACTGACACTAATCGTAGTTTTGGCTAGCCCTGACTTGGAGTAAATTGGTCCCTCCTTGTTGTAACTATGGTTAATAGGTTCGTTGTTGCCCAATGTACCTAATGTTACTTTTGACGTTGCACCTTCCCAGGGAAAAAAAAATTCTGATCGATTTTTCGTTTCGGTAAGAAATCTCTGATGGGATAAAAGTTTTGTTCTCTGATGGGATACATTTCCAGTTTGAGGCCGTAAACTGTACAAGATCATAAAAATAGGCTAAAGAAGGAGGGCATCTTTTTTTGTTACCCGTTGGTGTGTGGGGATATCTCATCTCCCCCTCCTTTTTTCTTCTCCCTTTTTGCAATGAAAGTCATGCTTCTTATCCCAAAAAAAAAAAAAAAAGAAGCTAAAGAAGTATTCTTATCTGAGAAAACTCCTTCGCTTCTTTCTTTCAAGTCAGCCAAAGGATTGCCCTTGACAGGTTAATCTATAGCAATTTAGCTTTGTCTTCAAGCCACCATCCAGTTAAGACTTCTGCCATCCAGATTTCCACTCGCTTTGGTTTGCCTCCCTGAAGACCTAACAGCTCCATTTAAAATGTACACAAGAACTTCTATCAGTCCATGGGGTCTGAAGGCAACAGATCCAGAATTATTCACCATAGGAAGTTCCAGGTAAGTTGAAGGCCAGCTTCCTGCAACACAATTTAATGAATGTCACGTGGTTGACTTCCACTTCTTGGATGTTATGAAAGCAAGGACAGTGGCGATTTATTTCTTAGACCCTAATTGAGTTCAAGAGTCATAATTTTTAAGTTTTAACCACTTGAGAAGGTTATTTTCCTCACAAGAACAAAATAAAATGAACAATCTTAGAAGGATTTAACTCCATTTAGGAGCTATGAACTGTAGGTTTGAATATTGAGAAGGTTATAACCAATTTGCTCATATGACTTACCAGCCTTGACAAATAAAAGGCACAAACCTCCTTTACATCCGTCAATGAAAGTTTGTTTCTTATTGAGAAGAAAAAGAAGCATAACCCCTTAGGTTATAGTATTATCATTTGTCATCTTGTAATTGTATTTTGATAACGTTTACTACAAAGTTGTATTTGTTTTAACTTTAAAAATGAGCATTAGGTTTAGGTCCCCAACTCTGGTTATTAGTAATTGGATCATTTGCTTCCGTGCTGATCTTATGCTACAACGACTGTATTTGTGTAGGAAAAGTATGAACAGGCTACTACCGCGCTTGCTGAAATGGAGAAGAGAGCAGTTATGGCAGAATCAATGCTGGAGGCAACCTTGCAGTACCAGTCTGGCCAACTCAAAGCACAGCCTTCTCCCCGCTCTGTACATTCTCCTCGGTGTGTAATTAACTTTTTTTAAAATCCCATCTCTTTCAGGCGCCCTGGTTCCATCTTCAGTTATTGAAGAAAACCTTTAGTTTGTTATGTTTTGTTCTTTAATTGCTAATTCATGTTTGCAATTCCATTTTTATGATGTTGGGTTTCATCCCTCTTTTTGTGGAAGTTGTAGTTCTTGTTCTTTTAAGTTTTCGTAGAATTTATCGATTCTTGTTTTTTTTTTTTTTTTCTCCCATAGAATGTTCGAGTGTACTTCGAAATTATTATTAAATTGAAATCCCTCGTCTTGACTTCCCATAAATTGGTGGCAATAATTTTGGGTTAATAGTATGATCAAAGGAAAAGCATGGCAGATGAACAAGGGTTCATTTATAAAACCCGCAACAAGGGTTCATTTATAAAACCCGCACTAACATTTGTGGGACAAGCTTATGATTTTATTTATTTTTTATGCTCATGTTTCTTCTGTAAATAAAATCTACATTAAGTTGAAATGAGGGTTTTTTTTTTTCTTCAGATCCTTGCCATCGGACTCTTCATTAAGGAGCAGTCAAGAGTCTGCACAGGACTTCCCTGCAAGAAAGATAGGTTTGCTTGGTCGACCATTTGGGTTTGGCTGGCGTGATAAAAACAAGGTTACTGCCTAATTTCCCTTTACTTTTACATAGAGGTCTATTCTTTCTGCTCATTCTAATATTTTCTTCTCGAAGTATCTGATTTCCTTTTAATGCAAAGTTATGGACTTATAATAACTTGCAATTTGGTGACTATTTTACAAAATCTCTTAATTAACCCCAACCATAAATTTGTATCATAAATAAATAAGAAAAATTTGTATTAAATCTTCATCTGAGTATGAAAAATATGCTTATCAATGTTCCTGTAGCTTTTAAAATTAAGAAACGTGAAACACGGGGAACTGCCAGCATATACAAGAAAGGATTTATTGTTGGTAATTAGAGAAATATTTCTATTTGGATAAGAGTAAAGCGTTTTGGTCAAGGTTGATCATAAGACTAGGATTACAAAATAATTTTATGTGCTAGGAGCTCTACGTTAAGATGCGGACTATATACTACGAACTAATTTAAGAAGTTTTTTTTTTTTTTTTCCTTTTTCCTTCAAAGAAGCCATAGATAGCTTTTGAAGACAATTCCATAAGCGTTGCCCTTAAACCACCAGCCTGGGTGATCTGGGAATTCCTCCATAGACAGCAAAAACAACAGGCAAAACTGGGACATAGCCAAATTGAGGAATATCTTTAGGAGCTCTCTTAAGTGTTGAGGCATGGAACCACAGAAACATCTTAGCCTTCTTAGGGACATTAAACTTCAAACCTACGTAGTCTTTAGGTTTGTTGAGGTCTTTGTAAGCTTGAGGAAAGCAGATTTAGAGGTGAATAAATCTGATGGATGATGAGGCAAACCCACCTTGTCTTGACGAGCTACTAATTGAACAAACTTTATTTTCTCTGTAAGGGCAACTCAGCTGCCAGTAGTCTATAAAAAGGCCTCTTTAAAGGTCCAACCACCAATCATTGAGCTTCTCTCCATCATTCACAATTATAGGCTCTGGTATTCATTTTTTTTTCTCTCTCTCTCTATAAAAGTTGGTTTTTCATTAAAAGAAAAAAAAAATCAATTGTGATGAGGGAATCAAAAGTCCGAACGTCATCCCAAAAATGCACTTTCTTCATAGATAGGATATTAATGTCAATCTTTGCGACTCTGAAGCTATACAGTGACCGTTTGCTACTTCAAAATTAAAAAACTGGAAAATGATTCTTTGAAATGTTGTGCACGGCCTCTGCTTGCCCACTTTTGTGGTTCCCTAGGCATGTTCTTATCTGTTGATTCATACAAATGTGTACAAATAGAAAGTTGCATAAAGTTGCACTACCATGAGTTAAAAACCCTAAAAGTATATGTATGAAAAAAAAAATGTGTACAAACAGTCAGTATAACTAGCTTCATTTATACACAAAATACAGTGAGACCATAACTAGCTTCATTTATACACCATTAAATTATATTCGATGCACTGTTGTGAATCACAGTTCTCCACGATGTTTTGTCCTATTGAATACATCTCCACAACCACTTAGGACTTTGTTTCTCTGCTTGAAGAAGCCAATAGCTAGGCCGCCATACTGAAGGGGGAAGGAAGGACCACACCAACATTTTGCCGAATGTCTGCCTTGATCTCTGACCCTCTAGTCCCTTATTAGCTTCTTCCTGCCTTAATAACTTAATGGATAAGTTTAAAAAGATGGAAATCTTAAGAAGACTAAAATGCACCGAAGCTAGGAGTTGAGGCATAATATTTCAAACGTCCTACCAAACACTCTTTACTCCTTCAAGGATCCTCCTATTTCTTTGGAATATGCAAGAAAACAACTTGCCAAAGAAGCATCCTCTATCATGAAATATTGGATGAAGGATTGTTTCCAAGAACTGCAACAATAGCAAGAGACAATCCAAAAACCTTATTTAAGGAGAGAGTGTGGAGCCAAGTTACCTATTTCAGGCCCTTTCCCTAATAATTCTAGACACAACCTTCCAATTATTGAGATGAAAACCTCCACTCTGTCTTACACATCCGTTCATGGTAAGTATTATACCTTCATAAAAAAGAGTATCTAGCACCCGTTCATGGATGAATTAATATTTAGAAAAGAAAAACTATTGTCCTTGCCTGGCTTTTCATCTCTGTTTCACTTAAGTCTGAGGCTTTACGAGCCTGCTGCGGGAACTTCAGCATTGGAACTGTATGTTTTCTTCCCGGCTACGGAAAAAGAAGAAACCTGACGAGACTGGCTTTTTTTCTGGAAAGAGACCATCAGTCGATAACCTTAATCCTTTTATGAGAAACGGACGCACTACTGGTTTCCTTGTTATGTGGATCAGCAGCCAATTGAGTCAAAGGGTAATTACAGCATTTTGGTCTTGTAAATTCCTCTCGCCGTTGATTAGACCCTGCCAGTCTGCTTTCTCTCTTCTTTTTGGTAACATTCTGGTAATGAATTTGTCATGTGTATTAGGCATCAAGTTCTTCAATGAGTTGTCTGGTGTAGGTTTTTTTTTATTTTTTTTTTTATGACGAGTTCATATTCAAAATAGGTCATGGGGTGCACAACTGAGACCCCACCCATAATAATATCTCTTGTAGTCTGATACTTGAAATTTTCTCTATATTTAAATTATTAAATTTCTGCATAGGTTGTTTGGAGTTTGGGACCCGCTCTTTAAACACAAGCTGTCTCATTGCCGGACTATCAATTTGATTCTTTCAATTATCATTGTTTTTCAATGCACAGTCCTTTAACACTAATTTTACCTAACTGTAAACGTAACTTAGTAGTACGCATGTTTTTATGTATCAACTTAATGCGATGAAAACTATTTCTTCCTTAGTGTCTTCGAACCCAGTGTTCTAACGTCGTGCCTGCTCTGTACCCCACAGGGAAAACCATCCAATGTTGAGGACCCAAATCCAAATGATGGAAGCAAGACTACCGAAGAGGAAACTTCAATCCAGAAAAAAACTCCTGAAGAAGAGTCACCAAATTCAGGCGTTGATCAGAAACACATCAACGGCCTCCATGACGAGTAAAACTCCATCTCAAAAATGGTACTCGTATCTATACAATACAAATTGCAGTACACCATCATTTTGGAGTTGCATTTTCTGTATCTATATACCACTCCCAACAATAGTTTCTAAGATATGTTCATCTTTTCTCTATCAGCATAGATATATGATATATATAGATACCAGGTAGAACCAATTTTTTGGTTGATTCTTTGTTTGTTTGGTTAAATTACAGGATAATAATTGTAAAATCTTTGTATTTAAAAAAAAATCTTGTCATGCCATCGTCCTTTCTAAGTACGGTTCCCATTAGGCCCTCATAAAGACTTGAAAAAACTTCCTAATTCTCACAGATTGCATTTCAAAATAACAGGTCAGAGAAGTTGGGAACATAGATTGTCCACAAAACCGGTAGGCTCTTAGCCCTGTTTCTGAGTCTTTATAATGCTGTTGTTATTCAACTTTCCATAAATGCTTGCTCTGTTGTTCATGTACTTTTTGACTTTACATATTTAATTCTCCCTCTCATAATTCAAAGGCCAGAGGCTGACCATGAAATTAGGTGGAGTCCCAATCGGCTGCCACGTGTCAGCTTACTGTAATTGGTTGGTGACCAAGAACATGTTAAAAGGACACTGTTTGTTGCCATTTGCAGCTTCTGGGCAATAAATATAATAGCCTGTACTAAGATCCGACCTTGAGTAAGGCCATTTTTTAGTAGAACAGTAAATGGCTTGGAAATGTACTTAAAATGTATTTAATCCGTTTTAAGATATGCATTCAAAATGTAAAAAAGATTAATCGCTCTATTAAATGTATATTCTTTAACTTTGGTTTAGTTTGTTGTGGTCTTTATATTTTCAAAATGATTATTTTGATCTATGTACTTTTAAAAATGGTCATTAAAATTTTGTGGTTGTGAATTTGTTTTGGGGGGTTTTAATTCGATTTAAATAATGTCTTCTAAAATTATGAAATTATGAAATTATGTTCTTTTTCTTTTTTAATATATTTCTTTTCAAAGACATGTATTGAAGTCATTTTTCAAATTTTCGTAAGCTTCTATGTTTATAAGCTCAACTTATAATTAAATATTTAATAAATTTGAGAGCAATCACATGAAATTGAGAATAATTGTACAAGTAATTCCCTCCTCAATGTATTAAACTTGCAACAATTTAGTCACGGCAGCAATAAATCTCATTAAAATTAAAAGTTTATTTTTATTACTTGACTTAATCTTATCCAAATCAATTTTATCCGTCTATATGGATAAGGAAATTATTAAAAACTTAATAATACAACTAAAAACATTAGGATATTTCTTAAAAATAAAATATTGTATAGACATCTAACAATTTTGATATAATAGAAGTTAATATTGTAATTTCACCAATAATTGCGATGGGTTGGTAGGTTAATTATGAAGTTATGTGAATCAAGGAATAATTAGTGGTTAGCAAAAAGATAAAGTTAGCCTTTATTGAGATTCAAAAATATTTGCAAAAATATAGTTCTTAATCTTTTTTATTTATTTAAAAAAAAAACTAAAATTATGCCTGATCGACTCTTTTTTTAATATTCATAATTACGTATGAAAATTGAATTAAAAAATGTATATGTGAGAATAAAAATAGTATATTATAAGTCATTCTTATTAAAATATTCATAGTTACTCTAAAATTTATTAAAAAAATAAAAAATAAATAAAATATGTGAATGATTTATTATATACAAAATTCTAAAAAATTAAAATTTATTAGGGGAAAAATTAGAAATTTAAAAATATATTAAAAGGGACCATTAGATATAATTTTTTTTTTTCAAATTAAAAAAAAAAAATCAAATACACACATGAAAAGGTTCAATTTATAATTAATTAAGAATATTATTTTAAATTTATTTACCATATTTTGGTAAGCTATTTCAATTTAAAAGGTAAAATATTTAAAAACTTTGTTTTGACATTCCTTTGTTAAAAATTTCCCATTTCAGAACTTTTTGGTTTAATATTTTGTTTTAATTTTTCTTTACATTTATTGAGAAACAACAAAAATCATTAAATTGAAAAAAAAAAACTGACGTATTATTATCATTTTAAAATTATTTTGTATTTCCATTTATTTACTCATAGATCCATAAATTTGTTAAATTATCATTCTAGTCCTTATATTTTAAAAAGAGCCTTTTAAATTAAAAATTATTTTGTTTTTTTAGAGGAAAAAAAATTTGAAACCATTAAATTATGTATTTTTTATGTCTAAAAATTATTTTAAAACATGATATATAAAATATCAAATTTACCTTTTAATAAATTCGAAAAATTTTAAAAATTAAAAATTTGAAAATTTGAAAAATGTATCCGACCTAGAAAATAAAATTTTGGAAACTTGTTAGAAATTTTAAAATTTTCCAACTCATCCTCAAGGTTCGTTTATTTGCGGCTAGCACCCACTTTTTGTGCACTGAATGGAAAACAGAACAAAAATCGGGGGATGTTTCAGAAATTTAGTAAAATAAAAGGATGTATCTGCAAAAATGGGCCTGGTAAGAAAAGATATAAGCGTGTTTGGGCGTCAATTTTAACCTTCCCTCTCTCAGTTCTCTCTGTGGACTTCGGTGATACTCTGTGAGGTACGGGAGAGAGAGAGAGTACGCCATGGGATGGTTTCTCTGTACTGGAGGTTCAAATAAGAGGGGAAAACAGCAGCAGCAGCAGCAGGTTCAGAAGAAGGACGATGATCCGATCCCATCGGCTTCAGGTAAATTTATGAACAATGTTCAACAATTTATCGCTCTCATTTGCGTTCAATTGGAGATTCTACTCGAGTTTTTATGCAAATGTGCACTGCGGAGTTTAGTTTACTCAACTTTGGATAGGAAATCCATCGGTAATGGCAATGGTCTTGCCATGTCTGGGGATTTGCAAGGATTTGAATGGGAGGTGTTTTAATTTTCCCTTTTTGAGTTTTTTTTTTTTTTTTTTTTTTTTT
>NW_019268537.1:784982-789063 GCF_002738365.1 Cucurbita moschata
TTTTTTTTTTTTTTTTTTTTTTTTGGAGTTTGTTTTTGTTTGAGCTATTGGGAGTTTTTATAGCTTGAATTGAGTTAGAGAAAGCAGCTACAAGGAATTTTAGGTGGTCTTGACCCTTTAGGATTTGTTCTTGGAGTCTATTTATTTCTTTCCTTTCTTTTAATTTCTTTTTTTATGTATAGGATTGTTGCAGGCTCTTTGAAATGGTTTGAAATTTTGGTATCTCATAGTGAATCGTTGATGCAATTTCTTTTTTAGTGAATTATGAAATATCTCAGTTAGATGCTTCATAAACCCAATTTTAAGAATTCCCATTTGGAATTGTTTTGCTTTGGTGTACATGATGATGCTTGGATTATTTACTCTGTTATAAACTTAATTCGATTCCATGTACTTTCCGACGGTTCTCTCTCTTTTCATCATATTCTTCTTCTTCTCTTAGGTGACTATACTACTTCTTTATGTTGTTGCATCAAAATTTTCATCTTGGGTTATCGGATTGTTAGGTGGCATCTTTTTCTTTTGGGGGAAAAAATCGTGTTGTTTGTATGCATTTCTGGTCTTCTTTGCAATGCAGCTACTGCTGTTGAAGGATGTTGTTTAATCATTCTATGTTATCTATTATTTCATTTTCAATGATGCTTATGTGTTTTAATTATCAAAATTGCCTTTTACTCCTTTGCAAAACTTGTTATTGAATGTTGTTCTGTAAACCCATTTTTATATGCAGAAAAGTTAATGGTAAAGCCGATATTTAATGGGAAGAACGAGGCTCTAAAAGATGAAGGTTCTGATCAGATTGCAGCACAAACAATTACATTCTCATTCCGAGAGTTGGCAGCTGCAACAAAGTATTTTAGAGCCGACTGTCTTTTAGGTGAAGGAGGTTTCGGTCAAGTATATAAAGGACGATTGGAGAGCATAAACCAGGTAGGTTTTAGTTGTTTTTTTTCTTTCATCATTGGAGTAATCATGACAATGATCGAGTTCACTACTACCTTAAACCCTAAGTCAAGTTTGTTTTCATAAGGTTAAATTTCTACTGCTCTATTTCTTTATCCATGAAGTTTTGTAACATTGGATGTCTCTGCTATCTCTGCTGCAAGGTTGAACAATCCTAAATGTTCTAACATAGTTATCTTATTCTATTGGATACATTTTGGTGGAAACCCTTTTTACCAATATTGTTGATCTCAATCCTATCAACGATGTCATTCTCTTTAAGAAAAGATGAAATTTTAGCATTGGCTATTAATCTGCATAACTGCGAACGAAGATAGCTAAGTTGGCATATTAACATTAATTTTGCACCCGTGCCGGTGCTGTTGATCTTATTGCAGCTCATATTGAATATCAAATCATTCTATAACAATGCTTTATTGGTGGCACATCTGAATTAAAACAGTTCATCCATTCTTTAGTCTGAGAAATAATTGAAACTGTCTGCGGAAATGGAGTTCTTAGCAAAAAGAATTGTTATTATGATTTCCTAGTTGCTAAAATCTTCATTCAACCTGAATTTTTTTCTTAAGAAAAATAGATTGAGCTGCACCTGTCAAACGAAATGAACTTATTTGCAAAAAATTTGTATGGACTGTAGCTGTCTAATTATCTGGGAAGTAACTTAAAGCTGTAAAATTGAGTACACACTCTCTCTCACGCACGTAAGACAGATAAAATCTAAAGAAAAGAGGAAATGGACTAAATATCCGATTTACTGCATTTGTTTGAAGGCCTTTATTTGAAACGCTGCAGGGAGGCTCTGATCCTTGTGATTTTGTTGAATACAGGTAGTTGCCATCAAGCAACTTGATCGAAATGGGCTACAAGGAAACAGGGAATTTCTCGTTGAAGTACTAATGTTAAGCCTACTCCATCATCCAAATCTTGTTAATTTAATTGGCTATTGTGCGGATGGCGATCAAAGACTCTTGGTTTATGAATACATGCCATTGGGATCGTTGGAAGACCATCTACATGGTTTGCATCTACCACAGTGTCTATTACCTTCATTTTTCAATCATCTTTCCCTTCTGCATTCTTCTTTAATCTTGTTTCTTTTGAGTTAATGACACCATCATAAAATACTTGTGCCAGATCTCCCACCCGACAAGAAACGACTTGATTGGAATATAAGAATGAAAATAGCTGCTGGTGCTGCAAAAGGCTTAGAGTACTTGCATGACAAAGCTAACCCCCCAGTTATATATCGTGATCTGAAATGCTCTAACATCCTGCTTGGTGAAAATTACCATCCTAAGCTATCCGATTTTGGCTTGGCAAAATTAGGCCCCGTGGGGGATAACACTCATGTGTCCACAAGAGTGATGGGAACGTATGGATACTGTGCTCCTGAATATGCAATGACAGGCCAGCTCACTTTAAAATCAGATGTTTATAGCTTTGGAGTTGTTCTGCTTGAAATTATTACTGGCAGAAAAGCCATTGACAATTCAAGAGCCGCAGGGGAACATAATTTGGTGGCATGGGTAGTAATCATCTCTTCCTTTTCCTCTTTAGTTATCCAGTTCATGCCTTCCGCTCTTACTTCTTTACATTAATATGCTGTTCTAAAGATCATCTTCGTGTGAAGATAATTGTGGGATCTGTAAGCTCACTTGTTTCACACATGATCCAATTACAACTTACCTATGCACACAGCACTAGGGGTGCAAGTGAAAACCGAAAAAATCGCTCAAACCCACCGAAACTGCTATTGGTTTGGGTTGAAGACAGTCTGGTTTGGCGGGTTCGGTTTCCAAATGAAGAAAACTGAAAATTCACGGTTGTTTTGGGTTTTTTTAATGATAGACTAAATATACTCGTGCCTACATATGATATTTATATCATAAAAACAAGAAGTTTATTAAGAAGCTGAACCATGATTGTGACTGCTGTCATTTGCTTGGTTGTTTATAGCTGTGACCTTCCTTATTTACTATTCTTGAAATTTTGAATTTTGTGGATCTGATATTACCTTTTTTCGTATCTATTCCATTATAAGACTATGATTTTTCTAAAGATTCCTTGGAATATTAGTTCGGATACCTGAGCTGAATCCAAGTAAATGTATAATGTGCTGCATTTCAAATACAATTTCTGCCAAATGATATGATTTGCGACATTATATATAGTTGTTTATATGTCCTGGAGTAAATAAGGGGAGGATCATCTGTTTGTTGTCCAAAAAATCTTACTTTTCTTCATCTCAGGCACAACCCTTATTTAAAGACAGAAGGAAGTTTCCACAGATGGCCGATCCATTGCTCCAAGGACAATACCCAGTCAGAGGCTTATATCAAGCTCTTGCAGTAGCTGCAATGTGTGTTCAGGAACAGCCTCATATGCGTCCCCTCATCGCCGATGTCGTCACGGCCCTCACATATCTTGCCTCCCAAAAATGCGATCCTGAAACGCAGCCAGTTCAAAGCGCCCGCAGTAGCTCGTCCACACCTAGATCTTCTAGAAGAGAACTGTGAAGTTTAAAAAAGAAGCTACCATGAAACCAAATTCTAACAATCAGACAAGTATATGAAACAAGTATCCTGGCATGTCTCGTGGTGCAGTTGCATTCCAGATAGCTCCTCTACTCTCCCCCAGGTTTTGTTCTTAGAAAAAAAATTTCAATTCTTTTGTTATAATTCTTATGATTATTCCTCACCTGTTCCAAGCCCTTTCCTTCCAGCACAAGATTCTTTATGTATGTACAATTGAGCTTGGTGCTTTTGTAGCTATATAGAAATAGGTCTTCCTGTGGATTTGCTGTTGATTCAAGCTGTGAATGTATACACTTTGAATTGCAAAAGCTTTCAAGCATTCTTACACCACCACCACCTCCGCCGCCGCCGCCGGCCGCCTATGCCTTCTGCATTTTCATTCTTTTTAGTTCTCAGCAATGAATTTGGGCAGCAATTACTCTACAAATATGCAGGCTTTAAATGTGAAGTGTTTCTGATATGGAGGGGCAGAGCCAAGAACAAATATGGAACACAATTGCTCCCTTCCTTGTTTTGTCCTCTTTTCAAATTTTATATCAACTTTTTTATTTATGGCTGTGATTCTGGTTTTTTTTTTTTTTTGA
>NW_019268537.1:789541-820857 GCF_002738365.1 Cucurbita moschata
TTTTTTTTTTTTGGGGGGGGGGGGCTCAATAGTTATAGGAACTAAAAATCAAGTTTTAAATTTTGGAACGGGTTTCTTATTCAAGGAGTTATGCTTGGATTGACTCCAATTACGTCTGCAAGCTTATGGCCTGACTTGAATTCCCGAGATCAGCAAGCCAACATTTGCGAGTGAAAAACGATCTCGAAGAAATGGACCTCTTGAAAGTTGATGGTTAAATACCTTGATTATTACACACTCGTTAAATCATTACAAATTTCAAACTACAAAAACTCGTCACAGTACTACAACCAATAGTCATTAACGATTTTGCTTTATTTTTATTTTTTGAAGAGTTTATATTTGTTCACCTTTTTAAAAAAAAAAAATCAAATTCTAAAATTTAAAATAAAATTTTATAATTTATTTTGTTTACTTTAAAAAAATGTGGCTTCATTTAAAATATGAGTGGAAAGTAAATAAACAGAATTATTTTTAAAAAAAATAAAAATTAAATTAAGTACAGCATAGGACCGCGAAGCATTTCCAGTTCCCACATTAGTAACCAAACGAAAAATTACTATATATTTGGTTTCTCCTTTCTCGCTCTCCTCCGCCTGTCGCCGCCCTAAAACCTCGAACCATCATGAGCCGAATGACTTCCAATTTGCTTGATGAAGCTATAGGTATCGATGATTCTACGAATCTCTCCCCTCTGGTTGGCCGTCTGTTGCTTGTTGAGGATTGTGTTGAAACCAGCGGCGCTTTTGTTCTTCATCACCTCCTCAAGCGCGCCTTTTCTTCTCCTCACTCTTCCAATGCCGTCATCTTCGTTGCATTCTCTCAGTCCTTTGTTCACTATGACCGCGTGCTCAGGAAACTGGTGCGATCTCGCTATTTATGCATGTGTGTGGATGTTTATAGCTTAGATTTTTTTGCTATTTGTTGGTTTGAGTTTGGCGACGGACTTTTTTTCGATGGTGGTATGAGTTCCTATTGCTCACTTGAACTTGGCTGTTGATGAGAGGAACTGTGGTGGAAATTTATTACAAGATTATATAGCAGGACTAACGGAGAATTCTGAACTCCTCAAGGCTGCTATCAACATAACAAGTTTTAAGAATTACATATTAACGAGTTGCATAAAGAATTCGTTATTGTGCCTGATAACAATTTGATTATTGGCCTTTTGAAAATTAAGCTTATAATCACTAATCTTTCAATGGTAAAGAAATAAGCTCTTTTTTCAAGAACCAAATCGTTATTAAATGATGATTGATAAGCTTATAAAGAAACATTTTGACTTATCTAGCTTTTAGTGATAAAAATTGACAATAATATCTTGATGTTGGATCTCTCTTCTCATTCATCTGTTATCTGTCGTGCTGAAATTCTGTCATTTAATTACTTTAATTTAGTGTTCAGAATGAAAGTATTCATCTGCAGAACTATATTTTAATCAGGGGTGTAACTTAGCTGCTCAAAGGGACAGCCATAGGTTCTTTTTCTTAGACATGCTTACGGTGGGCTGTTCAGGTGAGAAAACCAGGTATAATATCAGCATTTAAGCTTTTATCTTATTCCCCCTCCATTTTTTCAAACTTCTCATTCTTTTCTGCATCTGTTGGAGTATCCTTATTTTCTACTTGTATAAATGATGATTTACTTACACTTAGAAGGGATTGGTTGCATATCCAGCTATTGATGAAGTAGGTTGTCCCCCACCCTTTCTACACTTGCAGCGAAGAATTTATTTTTCATAATTCATTGACCCTCCATTACTTCCTCATTACTGAGCTTGGATATCTGGATAACCATGAAATAAAGATAGCTATTGAGTTTTTTTCTTTTTTTTTTCTCAGTTTTGCTATAAAATAGAAAAATGTTTCCTCATCTTTTTAAATTTATCGTGTTTTTTATCTTTTCATTCTATTATTATTATTATTATTATTTTTTTTTTTTTTTTGTGAGAAGAAACAAGAATTTTATTGATGAATGAAATTAACAAAAGAGGAAACAAAAACTTCCAAATATTCATAGTGGATAACAAAATATTCTTCTCGTAGCTAAAAGATTAGTGAGCCTAGTCCTTGAAGGATTTTGTACATTTACACTGACCGAAAGCATTAAAGAGAACCCAAGTCATTGAAAACGTGGCTGTTCCTCTCTTTCTAATGGGTCCATAAAAAGGTGTTGATAAGCTAGTTCCAAATGGTCCTCTTTTGAACCATGAAGTGTTGGCCCATGAGCATGTAGGAGAGGAATTTAAGACTGATGATAGGCCATGTAGCGTGCCTACCAAGGGCTTCTGAAACCGAGGACCAGAAGTGCCCAGCAAAGGAACAAGTGATAAAGAGGTGACCTTGCAACCCTGTGTCCTTCCAGCAGAAAACACAGACTGATGAGGATAAGTTTTGATGCAGTAACTTCTTCTGTTGTTATTGGTGTTGATACTCTTGTGGGCTGAGTTTCCGGAAGAAAATCTTCACTCTCCTACGGTATTTTCCATCACAAAGGCAATTGTAGAGGGGGTCTATGTCATGTTGATTATAGGACTCCACTGAGAAAATGGTTGATGTTTCCATCAGCCAAACCCATCTATCCATAGCATTTGAAAGAATTACCGTTTCAAGCGATGCAGCAAGGAAGCCCATTACTAATCTCATCTGATTCCATCTTTCTGAGATGAAAGCATATGGCATATATGTTAAGTCTGTAAAGATTGAGGAACGATTGAGCCAATGAGCCATCACCAGTCCGTTGCTCATTCTAAAAGGATCTCTCCCTCCCATCACCAATTTTTGCTTTCCAAGGTCCTTAATACTGCTGGATAGCTGTAGATAAATGGCCAAGTGGCTTTGGAAGAGAATTTCCTGGAAGGAGGAGGCCGTTGATGGCAAGGGTCAGATTAGTTATACTTAGACATAATAACCTGCCTCCAAAGCGTTTGTCTTTCATTAGTGAATCTCCAAATTCATTTGGCAAGTAGAGCTTCATTTTTTTCCTTTTACATTGCCAATGCCCAAGCCTCCAAGGTAAAGGGGCTTCTTGGTAATATCCCAACTAACATTGTGCATGCCTTTCTCCATCTTGGATTCTTGGGCCATTCCCAAAAGAAATTTTTGATGATCTTTTCATCTCGCCTGCCGTTAAACAGAGACCAGTAATAAATAAGGAGATTAGAGAGTGTAGCATTTATAAGCATTTGATGGCCACCGTCATATATATATGTAGCATTTGTAATCCCTATTGTTGGGACATCATTCTGTATCATTTCATTGGTCAATGAAATCGTTTCCTATCAAAACAGAACCAAAAGAAAAAAAAAAAAAAACATTGGAGTATTTCCAATTATAGAGCTTTTTTGTCATGCGTTCCTTTTTGGTCCAAAAGGTGCTTGTTTTTTGGCTTTTCATTATGTATTTCATGGCACCAAATCTTTGATATGGCACAAGTTTTTTTCTGCTACCAGATAGAAGTGGAAAGGAAACTGATGAAGGTGTTCTTGTTGGACTGTACTGCAAAATTCAGAGAGCTGTTAGTGCCTTAATTCAAGAGAACAAAAGGCATGTCACCATTTTGATTGATGATATACCTCTTCTGGAGGTTGCTGCCAATGGTTCTTCAAATCATGTCTTAGACTTCCTTCATTATTGCCACACTTTAACATCAGAAATTGTAAGACCCTTTAAGCTTACTGAATTCTTCTCTTCTTCACATGTCCTTGTTATATTTAACCTCCAGTATTCATACTTTGCTCTTGCCACAGGGTTGTTCCATTATCGCACTTAGTCACGAAGATGTTTACCTGGACATCGAAAGGCCACTGATTCTACAGATGGAATACCTTGCTGAAATTTTGATAAAAGTAGGCCCACTAGCCACTGGTATAGCAAAGGACGTTCATGGGCAGGTGCCATTTCTTGCTTTTATAACTTTCATGTTAATCAGCTTGTTTTCTACGCCTAGTTATGTTTGAACTATTTTCTCCTACATCTTCCTTGGTCAAGAATTGTGCAACAACTCTTCCCGATCTTATGGCCTGTTTGGAGTGTCTTTCTTAGTGCTAAAGTCACTCCAAACCATCATTCTAAACTGTTTTTAAGCATTAAAAAGTTGTTCCAAAGAGGCCCTTAGTTACCTATCTTTCCTCCAGATTTCTGGCACTATATGTGAGGGGTTGTTGATGACATTAACTCTTTCCCTGTAACAGTGCCTGTTTATACCAGGCTGTTTTAGATGTAACCTTAGGTAGTATATGCTGTTGAGACTAAAGATACTGTATACAATGCTAATAAATTTTTAAATATCGATTACATCATCAAGCTGCTTAGCATACTTTTTCCCGCTTCGTTGTTTGACCCGATTTTATTCACATTTGTTGCTGCCACTCATTGTTTGGGCGATCATAATCAGGTTTCGTTTTCCTCTCTGCAGCTGACAGTTTTGAACAAACCAGTCGGAGGCCTGCAAGAAAACTTAAGAAACAGAGTGCATAATTTTCAATTTTACATCAAGGAAAATGGTACTGAATTTTTTTATTCTGGAAGCAGAGCTTGAGGAAAGTCTTGGGCAAGAAAAGTAGACAGATTTGATAATTATACCTTTTTGTGTTGTACCATTTTGGCTCTTAACCCAGTGAAGTTGCCCGACTTCGAGCATCTGTTGATACTGTTTGTGATGCAACTAGAAAGGCGCTCTATTGAGGTCAGCACGGACAGTATAGATTCCTTGCTCTACAGTCGATTTGTTCTGTGTGAAACCTGCCTCTTTATTTGACATTATAACAAAGGGAAAAATTACTTATTTATTTGCTATTTTCGTTTCCAAAGTCAGTATTGATAAATATGAACATTCAGTTAATGCAAATTGTCCAATAGCCGCTGATTTTTAGTTTTATCCTAACAGATAGTTTAAGAGTTTATAAGTTAAAATTTGGTTGTCTTTGGTCTGCATTTTTCAATTTGGTCCTAAATTTTTAGAACATCTTTATATGTCTTAATTGAACTTTGTTCAGGTTGGCTCGAGATCTAATCTTTAGTAGAAACATCATTTGCAATTAATTTATTTATTCTAGTTTTCGCTTGGGACAGGTACGACCTTCCTTATATCAATCATAGACTTAATTTGTCGAGCAATCGAGGGGATGCATTGAGTGTCTAAGCACCACCATCTATTTTTTTTCTTGCTCAAACAACAATTTAATGTGTTTTTCATCATGAATTCTATTGTTTTAACCAATATGAGATTTAATTTTCACAAAAGTGCAAATGGAAATCAAAGTGATAATGCTATGAGTGCAAACAAAATTCTACATTAGTTGGGGAAAGAACTAAGAAGTGATTGCCTTTTAGGGCCCGCTAGTTGATGGGCCTTCGTTGGGTCGGCCCAATTGAAAGCTAAAGACCGCCAATAAGTGGAGGACAGGAGTGTCATTTAAACAATACAAAGTTAAATCTGTTCGTACAAACCCTTAAAATCGAATATCGTGTTTTCTTGGAGCGAAATTTCTGCCTTGGTATCTATTCGTCTTCGGGTTTCCTTGGTTTTTTGGCTGCCGATCGACTTTGAATGCGAAATAAGCATGCCGCCGAAGCAGCAATCCAAGGCCGATTTAGCGAAGAAGCAGAAGGTCGTTGAAGACAAGACATTCGGTCTCAAGAACAAGAATAAGAGCAAAAACGTCCAGAAATATGTCCAGAATCTCAAGCAATCTGTCCAGCCAAAGGTCGACCCGAAAGTAGCTGCCAAGGTCCGGTTTTCTGCTCCAAGTTTATTCTGCTGGTTAATTAAGGGGACAGTTTAATCTCTTTTTCTGATGATTTTTTTTCTACTTTTCGGAACGAGAAGAAGCTGATTGATTGGTTTTGGCATTAAGCAGAAAAAGAAGGAGGAAGAAAAGGCTAAAGAGAAGGAGCTAAATGACCTGTTCAAGATTGCTGTTAGTCAGCCCAAAGTACCTGTTGGTATGTGCGATTTATTACTTTTCGTCTTTGGTTTTAGTTCAAATTTATTGTTTGCGTCGAAGCTTTCGTATTGAACTAATGTGATATTGGATTTTGGTTATTTGGTTAGGTGTTGATCCCAAGTCTATACTTTGTGAGTTTTTTAAAGCGGGACAGTGTACGAAAGGTTTTAAATGCAAGTTTTCACATGATTTGAATGTCCAGAGGAAGGGTGAAAAGATTGATATATATAGTGATAAGCGTGATGAAGGTGAGAGATTAACATTCTTATTTTCTACGAGTCATATAATTTTTCATTTATTAAATACTTTTACTAAAAATTCTTCACGGCCAATGCTTTTCCTTAGATACGATGGAGGATTGGGATCAAGAGACATTGGAGAAGGTCATCGAATCAAAAAAGAATGATTACAACCTCAACAAGCCAACTGAGATTGTATGTTTCTCATGTCCCCTTCATAGCGTTCTTACGTTAAATTGCATTGTCTGAGCTTGTTACTTCTGACATATTAACTCAAATATGCAATCCCTTTATCTATCATCCTTTCTTTGAATTGTAAGAGTCTTACACCTTTTGTAGAAGAGGGTTAAGCCTTCATGACAATGCATTAAAGTTTCTACACCTCGAATTGACTAGAAGACTAAAATGAATTTGTTGTAGTGTTAAAAAAAACGTTGATGTTGACTTGTGTGTATGGTTTATACTTTATATTCAATGCCTGTCATTTTTTATTCAGGCTTACACCTCGCTTCTTCAAGGCATTGCCTTCAGCCATATTTTATGTATTAACTGGAAACTAATACGTTTCCTTGTGGTGACATTGTTGGGCAAGGTTATGATGTCTAATCTCTCGTGAATTAAAAGTTAGGGTATTTTTTTAGAATTGGGCATGCGCCTATTTAATGTATGCATGCGCTGGGATTTTCATCAACTTATAATTTGAAGGTCTAAGGGATGGGTCTGGAAAGAACTGACTTTGACGTTCTTGTTACTGTAGAAGTGAAGCTTGCTGGTGAATAGAAAAAAAGCTCATATTGGTAATACTTAATTTTAGAACTATTATTTGTGAACTTCTATTTCCAACGCATGGATTATGTTCCCACTTCCAGTGATTGAGTTATGCTATTATATTGTGCTTACATGCGGTCTTCCTAAAATCCTTGTGGTTTTCTAGACAACTGTATATTGCTTGTTATAGTTGAGATAATTTAGTATCCTATTTTAATGATCTTTTTAAAATGGATAATTTACAGGTCTGCAAGCATTTTCTGGAAGCAGTGGAAAAGAAGCAGTATGGCTGGTTTTGGGTGTGTCCTAATGGTGGTAAAGATTGCCACTATAGACATGCTCTTCCTCCAGGATATGTTTTAAAGTCACAAATGAAGGAACTGCTCGAAGAGGAGAGTCAAAAGCTTGCCATAGAGGAAGAGATTGAGAATGAGGTGATTCAATTAAATTTAATTGCTTATGGTTTTTATTCTCCTGTTGACGTTTTAAACCAAACAAGAAAATGCTTTAAAAAAAATTCACAGCCTTTTACTCTTTTTCTTTATTTTGGGTTTCAGTTTCACGCTACATCTTTTTACTATGTTTATTTGCTTATCCCAGCGGGCAAAAGTTAAAACCACTACTCCCATTACTCCGGAGCTTTTCTTCCAATGGAAGAAGAAAAAGATGGATGAAAGAGATGCTGGTTTGGCTGCACAACAAGCAGAGAGAGCTAAGAATGACCGCATGAGGTTTCTAGATAACTCATATAGCTAATTACTTATAAAGTAATTAATAGTGACATAAGTTTTTTTTTTTTTTTTTTCCAGTGGTCGGGAGTTGTTTCTTGCAAATGCAAGCTTGTTTGTGGATGATGCTGAGGCATATGAAAAATATCAGCGAGAAGAAGAACCTGAAGCCGATGAACCAAAGGTAATCCTATGTGTGAATTTTATATAGATTGCTTGTTTCTTCAGAGTCATTTGCGACTCTATTCATGAGTTATGCCATGTGAACAGTGACTTCATGGCCATATTCTTCCCTGATGAATTTTTTAGTCGAACATTTAAATTTCTGGGCATCACTTTGTATGCGCCTACCCCTTTGTTTGAATATGAGGATGGTTTGAATGTTAGTGCTTACCATATGCAAATGTAATATGCTACGCAGAGGTATCTGAGGAAAGAAATAGTTTCTTTTATCCAAGCCTGTCAGTATCTTAGCGATGGAAATTTCCAATCGTTAGATAGATTGATTTATTCCATGTGCTCCAACCACTTTGAAGTATGTTAGTTAGACTTGGTTATTGAAAATATGTTGTCTATATTCTTTGTGTTTCTGTAGTGATAGCTGTAATTTTGTTTGTATTGCTATTTTTAGTGGTTCAAGAAAAAATATCGTCCCTCAAAAGAGAAATAAGAAAAGGAGGACAAGTAGTTCTAGCCGACGAAGGGACCAGAAGATATGATTAAGGCTTTCTAGTTGTAGTTGAAGTACAAGAAATCATTCTTGAGGTTTCACTACTTCAGCAAGTTAAAAATTCTAACCCAACCCATACTGACTGAAAAATTCTCATTTCTCCCCAAACACATCGACGCCATTAGATAGCATAAGCTCATTGATTTGAAGGCTTAACTTAGCGGTTTCTTGAACAAACTTTATTGGTAGAAATCTCAATAGCATACTCCTGAAGTTACACAAAGTGAAGAGCATTCAGATTCGCTCAGAAAAAAGGTAAGTAGCATGAGAGTTTTGGTTTTCATTATCTTGGTTGCAAAAGGCTCACCAGCTTAGCAAATGATTTAAAACAGGGGCTCCTCTGCTAGCGATGGGCCTCATTTATTTAACTTTCTAAGAAAAGCTGATCAAATAAAGATTTTCACCTTCTTGTGAACTTTGGACTTCCAAAATATATTGGACAAGGACCTTGAAATAACCTCCGACTGCTTGTCAATGCGTTCTAACTAAGTTTTAGTAGTGACACTCCTTGGTTGATCTAATTTCTAAATTCTACAATCAGCTTAGCTGTTCTGACGAACAGAAAACCTATCTGTTGGTGAGGGTGGCCCACCTCCACCTTTCTATTGATGAGACTCTTCTTTCGAAATGTTTTCTTAATATCCATTTTCATTTAAGCTCTTTACTTTTAGCACTGGCTCAATGACCGCTAGTCTGACCCATCATGATTGAGATTCTTCCTGAATATGTGATGAATATGAGATCTCAGTTCTCATTCATCGTCCAATCCAAATGCTATTACCCCTGGACTTGGAGGCACGATAATCTGTTCTGTCTTCCCATTTAAGGAAATCTCTCTAAATCGTCCATCAATCTTATCTATCACACTTGACAGAACCATGAAGATGTGAGAGTACATCTTTAAAGCTTTCAAATTTGAGAACAAGCCTGAATGGAGCTTTGCAGCTTCTCTCTCATTCTTTCAAAGGATCTGATACCAAAATCTAGAGATACTAGGATTTCTCCCATGAGAGAACAATTGTGCGGATACCGTTTACCAATCTTGGGTCCTCCTTGATTACTTTGGTGCTAGATACATGCTACAGGATCTTGAGAAAGAAACTCTGTTGATAAAGCAGTCACTCGGAAGCGCATCATACCAATCAAAGGATAGCTTTATAGACGTTCCTTCTTGAGACCGTAGCGCTATGCTGTCTGGGAGAAGTTAAGGATCTGTATGTCTAATTACATCTCAACCACTGGTAAAATCCTTTGAGAGGTAGGACGTTGGCAAACAAAGCATGCCCTTAAGTTTACTACTGGGATTATATGTTATAGGAATTAACGTCGTATGGATCTACTTGGCCTTCCATGGGGTTAGATCTTGTTGGAGCATTCCCAATTACGCTTGGGAAGAAGAAGCAGCACTTGATTGTGGACTTTAGACCATTCCACCAAGTGGATAGTGATCATGGCCCCTAGATGCATGCCCGGGTAGTTCGAGGCTAGAGACATTTTTGTGCAACCCAGGAAGGTTTGCTTTTGTAGTTATCTCAATATCAAAACATCTCTCTCATCTTCAACTGTAGATGGTTTCCATACGTTTCTTTTTGTTGGTTATTATTTTGCTTCCCATTAAAGCACTTAGCTGACCGTACATACAAATTCAAGTCTAGTTGATTTGTTTGGTGAACTTATCCTGCAATTCTCATCCTTTGAATGACCACGTGCAATTTCAGGCTAAAGATAATGCGACGGGTGGACCCAGTACCTCAACAAGTGCTATTGATGATTCTGAAGATGTCCTCCTGGACGAGGACGACGATGACGAACTGGATCTTGATGAGCTAAACGAGCTTGAGGCAAGTTTATCCAGAACGTCGATTCAGATCGGGGAGCCAGGTATCGAGGCCTCTTGAGAGGGAGATAGAGAGACATTGTTGACTGTAGCAGAGAGTGTGTGTTTGTTGTTTGTTAAAAAATTAAGGAACATAATGGATTCTGAGTTTTTATGTTCTCTTATCTGGGATTGGACCGACTCTGGTTGCCATATAACATATTCAAATTTTGACTCCATGTGCTTCTTTCTCTTCACCCTTTTCATGTGTTCGGTGTTTGGTGTTTTTTCATTTACAAACCGAATCTCCCAATCTCATCCGTTTCAAACCCGAACTAAAGCGGTTTTTTTTTTTTTTTTTCTTTCAGGTTTTTCAGTTTTATACCCCTAATGTCAACTACTACTCATTATTGCTTACAAATTTAAGCTTTTTTTAATTTTTTTATTTTTATTTTTATGAAGGTATTTTCAGCTGTCCTTTGGACTTTTTAATGAATTTTACCTGCTTATATCCATTTTCACTTTTAAAATTTTAATTTCATCAAATTTCACCATTAAATTTAAGCTGTTGCAGTATTATCCTCAAACTCGAAAAAATATTGCAATTTTGTCCATTTGATAAATTTTCAATTGAAAGATCATTATAAAAACATTTCATATGCCTTCAATGAATTATAAACCATGTGTTTCTTTATTAAAAAAACAAATCTATATTAGACCCAGTTTTCGATTAAAATATGAGTTGAAAAAAAAAATCAATGGTTAATTTGTGAACTAATCAAACTAAAATTTTTTAAAAACTTAATATTATAGAAATTAGTGGGTTATTATGATACAAACATTACTCCAAAAAAAATGAAAAATCATTTAATTTGACAAACTTTGTAGTAAAATTAAAATGGTAATTTTTCCCAAATATTTAAGAATAAGACTACTCCTTCATGGTTCGGCCCACTTAGATTACCTTTTGGGCTTGAGAATTATCCTTTTACTTCCAAGGCCCATATAGACTTTTTTTTTCCTTGTAATCCCTTACTTTATGTGAGGTTGGAAGGTTGGTAATTTTCTTATTAACCCAATAAATAATTTAAATATATATAAATTTTTAATGGATTTTCTGCCAAACTTTAATCAAATAAATTTGGATTAAGTCAAAACTATTATTATTAATAAAAATAGAAAAGTTTAAGAATCAAACTCTTAATTTTATCATTTTTATTTTTAAATCAAATTTAGTTCTAAATTCTTATCCCCATAGGTGATGGCATTATGGTAAATAATGTAGAGAATGGGGTCAAATCCAAAACAATAAAATAAATTTATAATTAAGGAGATGAAGGGAGAGGAAGTGGCCACGTCGTCGGATGCAGGAGGGTTGATAACCTCGTACCCTTTTCGCCATAAAATATATATATATATTCATTTTTATTTTCGGGAAGAAAAAAATATTTTAATTAATTTGTCTTTTTTTTTTTTTTTTGGAGTTTTGTCCAATTATTAATAAGTATCCACGTGGCCCATCTGCCTCTCTAATTTTTAACATTTCTCCACATTTATTGATTTTATTGCCATATTTTAATTTTTAAAAAAATAAAATAAATTTTTGACACTCCCAACTTATAAAATTAACCCATTTTTTAATCTTATAATTTTTTAATTTCAGATTATACCACAAAATAATTAAATAATTGTAATACTATTGCTCTAAATGTTATTAAAGTGAAAAAAAATACATAATTTTTTAAAAAATTAATAAAGTAAGAAGTGCAATTTAAAGGTTTAAAATTATAGAAACTCAATTTATAATTTAATATTATTCTAAATAATTATTACCAACTAAAAAAGTCAAAATGTTTAGAAGATAAGTACGGTACTTAATTTCCTAGTTGCCGTACCTTAAAAAGATGAACGGCATCATTGACTTCAAATAAAATTTTATGTCCATTTATAATATAAATTATTTTTATTTTAAAGTTTTGTTAAAAAAACAAAATAATAATAATAATTAATTAGAAATCGACGTGGATCGTGCGTATGACTTTTAAATAAAATATGCTTTAAGTTTATTTTAAATCTAATAAATTAGGTTGGAAATAAATAATTAAAATTATGGGTAATATGAATAAAACGAGATCATAACTGAATCAGAGCGATCCTAAGAATAGACTGATTAAGAAGCGCTCAAAAGAAATGAAACTAACAACGTGCACCTTCAGTCATATGAACTTCATAATAAAACGTGCGTTACTTTGAGTAATTTTCTATGTGGGTGACATCCCAGTAATTTTTATGACACGCGTGTGAATGAGGACAAATTATGTTGTAAATGACTCGTGATCGCCAATAGAGATAGTTTTTTACTCTTAAGAAGTGAGTGAGTAACGTGACCATTTCACGCGGGATGCAGGATAATGCATAGCCAATCAGGTGTTGAATTTGATTATGAATCCTAGACTTTAACCGTTACATTTTATTAAATTTTGATTATAATTTTGAGAAATCCGCTACGATGGAATCGATAAATAAGCTGTTATAACACGCTCAACCGACACAAAATACGTGATATCGATTAAAGTCAAAGATTCGAAACCTCGAATTTAGCTTTAGAAAAAAAAAACTTCACTTCGCATTGGTTTTAAAAATAAATTGGGATTTGAATAACCAGTTATTATTTAATTGTTAGTGATATATAAATAATAAAGGTAAGTAATTAAATATTAAAGTCTAAGACTTAAATATTATTAATAAAATCCTTGTGATTTAAGCAGTGACGTTAATCGCCAATAAATGACGCGCGTATGAATCACGCTAAGAGTATCGGTTCCAAATTCAACTTTGGTATTAACTGGAAATTGTCCACGTGGTGATCTGCGATTCGTTATTTGTAGCTGGACAGTGATTTTCAACCAGCTTCTTTTAATATTTGGTTTTAATTTGTATGATAATAGATGTTATGTACGTTTTAATTAATAAGAATAAAAATAAAAGATTTTGTTATTTTTTTTTAATATTTATTTTTCCTTAAATAATGGATAAGGTTTCTTTGAGACACTATTATTTGGCGGTTTTCGTCAATCACAACAAATTTTTTAATCTCTAAAATAGTTATTATTATAATATCGTAAATTCTTTTTTTTTCATTAAATTAATTATCAAAATGAAAATATTACTCGAAATTCTTTTTTGAAAAAAGAAATTATCAAGGATTTTCTATTTTATGATTTTAATGACGATACAATTAAAATATAAAATAGTTATACCAATTTTAAAGATAATTAAATTCGTCGAGAAAAATCGATATTGAATTGAGTTTTTTAATAACTAAAAGATGTTTTTTTATTTGCAATTGAGTTGAGTGACGGGAAGTTTAAATTTTATTAATTTTAATTGAATTTAACGATACTTTTCACTACCTTAATTAGGATAATTCTAAAAACGTCAACAAATAAATTAGGGACTTTTAATTAAATGGATAGATCATATTAAAGATAATTATTGTGAATAAAACTAAAAAAAATAAGTGAATAAAAATATTTTATAATATTTTTGCATAATTTAAAAAGGAAGTGGAAGAGCTTTAATTGATCGAGAATCAAAAATTGAAAGAGAAATAACACTAAAAGAAAGAATAAGAAGATTGTGTAATGCAATTGATTTATGATAGGGAATGTTATTAGGGTTGCCTTATTATATGGTCTGTCGCGTCGCGTATTTTTTCACTATTTTATCGAGTAAAATTAGATTACGAACGATATAGAATTGTTTAGCAAACTCGATAGCCTTAAACGTTCTTTTTCAAACGTGAAGTCCGAATGACTTGACAAAGAAAGAAACAAAGAGTTACGATCACGTAAATAAAACTATCGCGATTTATGGTCACGTGCTCCCATCTCTTAAATATCGACCCCACCCTGTCCCCATAGCTATATGTTCTAATCTTTTAAATACAGACCCCACCCCATATCTACTAAATCTATTTCCAAAGATGCGTTAAAAGAAGGAATATTTCCTCTTTCGAATTATTGATCGTTTATAATGTGATAGTGACTTTTCCAGATATAAACATTATATCAAAATCATAGAAATCGAAGAAATCGAAATAATAGAATTAAAATTAACCAATAAGATAAATGGAGAGGACTTGGTTGGCCATATTTTTGTTGCTCCCATTTGTTGGCAAACCAGACAGACAAAGGAATCGACAAACGTCAAAATAATGTCCTTCAAAACAGACCAACATAATTGAGCACATTTATTTTACAGCTGGCTCCAAATAAAAAAAACACAACATTTATTTTCTTTCCTTTTTCGACCATTTTTGTTCCTTAGTTTTTTACTAAAAAAAACATAAGCTCATAGGACTCAGTCGACTTGAAATCTAAGATCGGGCTGTTGGGAAAAATCTTTTCTTTCTTTTTTATAGGGACGGATGATTGTAGTAGTTTCCAGACTGACACGAAAAATGAGTGAACATTAATCAATAACTTTTAGAACGATGTAGACGTCAATCACATAGATATAATTAATATGACATCAAACTTCACTAACCCGACTAAGTCTCTGGAACAAAGAAACCAGTCTTGATTTTTTAGGTTTAAATTTCATTTTTATTTGTTTTATTTTTGTCCAAATATTATCAAATAACTATACGTATTTATTTTATTTTTAAAAATAGTTTTTGAGTATGACTTCGGATTGAACCAAAAGGACACGTGTGCGGTTGAGATTGAAAACTTTTAATAAATAGAAAAAAAAATAGAGGGCTAAAATTACAGATGGAGGGATGGAATAAGTATGTATGTACGCTATATGAGAGGAGATAAAGAGGCCACGTCATAAGCTGGGGGCACAGAAACCTCGTACCCTCCGCCTAAATTATTATTATTTTATAGAGGTTTATATTTTAAATTTTGTATCAAATGAATATTTGAGCTAAATACTTTGTTTATATTTAATACATTATTTAAAACATTTTAAATTGTCCAATATGTATTAGATTTTTTCAAAAAATTGACTTATTAATAAAAGCTTAGTGATTTATTACTTTTAAAATTTATAATTTGTCTAAATATTTATAATTTATGGATGGTATATTGGTGAGTAATTAAATAATACATTTGTTCCACAAACTTCCTTATCCATTTAAGCTAATAATCTTTCATTTTCTTTTTCTAAAATTAATATTTTTAAATCTCTACCTTTTAACTATAAAGTCAAGTCCTTTTAAAACCTTTTTATAAAGAATCTAGCTTTTAATCTTTTTCACGAGGCCCAGTGGATACGTGGTATTAATTTCTTTAAAATAAAGATAATATATAAATAAATAAATAATTTTCAACTCGAGTAATTTAAACAATTAAGTTGGATTAATTGTATATTATATTTTACTTCCAAATTCATAAAATAATAAAAAGGAAAAAGAAATAGAAAAGTAGCAATCTAATAGGAATGAGGGGAGTTAAGTACGGAATTTCTTAAATAAATTATTCCGTACTTTGGTTAATTAGAAAATTAATTTTTAATTTTTAATTTTTTTTTAAATTTTGTTCCATTATTATATTATTATTATTATTATAAACCCCAAGTTGTTCTGTTTAGTGATTTCTAGTTGTTACAAGAAACAATTCCCGTCCATTGCTTTTGACTTTGTAATTACCGCAACGTTGCATAATATTTTATTAATTATTTTTAAATATATATATTGTCCCTTTCGATTTAAGTAAATTTAAATCAATTTATTAAGCTAAATAAAATATATTAATTATTTAATAAAGTATAATTCGTAACACGTCTATATTATTGGATTTGTAAAAATATCATCGAACAAGATTTTTTTTTTTTTTTTTTGTTATCTAACGATAATATATTTTTTATCCGGTTTAAATTAAATCATAACATAATTTATACTTTTTTTTTCACGTAACTATCGAATTTATTTTCAACTTTAAGAATTTTGACTCCAAAAATTCTCAACTATTAGAAAAAGGGTATAAATTCGATTTTTATATTTAAAAATAACATTAAAAATGAATAGAAATATTTAATCACAAAATATAAAAGGGAATCCTATGCTTAATGGATGGCAAATATGATGGTTTTTATTTGTTTATTTATTGATTTATTTATGGACCACTCAAATTTTTAATTGAAAAAAAAAATTCAAAAAGTCAAATCTAATTAAATAATATTTTTTAAAATAAATATTTTCATATATGCATCACTCTATTCGTCATTTAACTAAATAAATATAAATATGGGTCCAATTATAATTTAAACCGTATTTATGAAATATTTTTGAAAAGTATGTTTAGATTTGTTATGGTCATCCACCTCTCGAAATACTAAACGCCCGAGTTTCAAGACATATAAATATTGTGGATTTTAGTCCGTATGTATTAACTATTTTGAATACTCGTAAATATTGTAAGAGAATCGAAATGATATAAGCACGGACACTTATTTTTACTTAGTCGTGTTCGTGTAGCACACGCAAAGATCAACATTGTCTAGCTCACACGACTTGACCTAACACGCTTTCAGTACACATGGAATCTTATCCTTTTCGGCTGTTTCTCCTACCCTCGCTTGTTTTTCTTTCTACGCCGTGATTCCTCCATGTGATCACACGTGATTGGTTCGTTTAAGCTAATTTTTACAATGATTTTAAACTTTAGCTTGTTTCACAATCCACTCCCTTTCGAGGCCTAATGTCTTTGCTGACACTCGTTCCCTTCTCCAATTGATATAGGACTCCCCCAATCCACCCCCTACGAGACCCAACATCCTTGTTGGTAGACGATCTCATGTCAACCCCTTCAGGCATCATCGTTGGCACTCGTTTCTTTCTCCCATCGATGTGGGACTCCCAATTCAGTCTCTTCAGGGCCCAACATCCTTGCTGGCACACCGTCTTGTGTCCACCCCTTCGAAGTGTGTCATTCGACGCTTGACTCTTATACCATTTGTAACAGTTCAAGTTCATCGCTAGTATATATTGTTTTTTCTAAGCTTTCCCTCAAAGGTTTTAAAACGAGTAAAATGTTTTTGCATCCTTGTAAAAATGTTTTGTTCTTTTCCTCAATCGATCTTGGATTTTAAAACTAGGTCGTAACAATAATTTATTATTCAAGTCATAGTATTTTTTTTTTAAGCCAAAGAATTTTAAGAAATTATGAATTCGTTCTAATTAATTATTTAAATTTTATAATAATAATAAAATATTAACATTTAGAATATCTATTTATTTATTTTTCATCATGATTTTTTTAAATTTTTTAAATTTTTATTTTTTTATGGGAGGAAACTAAGCCCAACGAAATATGACATAAATGACGTGTCCTTTTCCCCAAACCGCAGCGGCGTACTTCAGATTTTATCTTGTTTTTTTTACCGAAAGGTTACGCAACATTATTTAAAATTACGCAGGTCTCAATTATTCCGTGCTGTGAAAACGACACGTGCGGGTATACGATCGTTGATTTGCGTCTCATTCCCTATGAACCGTCGATCTCTGGCGGGACCCACGATTGTGAAATCACGGTTGAATGATTAGCGTGTAAGTGACTACAGAGAAGTTTTCTTTTTTTTTTTTTTTGCTTTTTTGAGTAAAGGTGGAAAGTCACGTGCAGAAAATATGCAAGTGTCTCTTCTTTTACTCCAAAAGGCAACTCTCTTTAAATGGCACTGTTATTATTAGTGTACTACTATCTTGGGGTTTAGGAGTTGGGAGGGACCACACCCCCTTCTTATGTCAAATTCCCATTTTACCCCTCTTCCCCAAATTACTTCTCTACCCCCATGACCCTGTTCCCGATCATAGGTTCTCGAACTTTCAATTTCGTTTGGTTTTGTCAGTATATGTTCTATACCCACCTTTTAATCACAATAACTATTAGTTTCAGTCACGTCTACGTCACTGATATTAATTTATATGTGTCGACTATCAACAACGTTAATTACATGTTTTATTATGGTGTGGGAATGTATTCTAAAATCGGGATGCATTGGATTATGGAACATGGGATTCACTAAGGGTATGTATGCGTTGCTTTGGGGGTTGTTTGGACATGCATATAGGGCTATCCTTGAAATGTATATGTCTATCAGTATTTGTGGGCCAAACATAAGAGGTTTCAAGAAGATTTCTTAATTTACTAGCAAATGGACAACACATGAATCCAAAAAATATATATATATAATATAATATTTCCATTTATATCTCATTAAATAATAATAATAATATATTCCTTTTCATGCTTTTTAAATTATTGTTCACTATTTCGAACTTGTCCTTTAGTCAATGATGTTATGAGTGCTACCTTTGAATTATTTTTAATTTATGAGATACATTATTATCGTTTAATTATTGAATTGGTGAAAATATACACCATTTATTAAAAAATAAAAAATTTAATCTCATTTAAAAAAAATGTTATCTTATATGTTTCTGACATAAAATTGAAAAATTGAGAGAGATATTAAATAGAAAATTAAAAAAATTGGAATTTTTGTTTTTGTTTTTGTTTTTTTAAAATGAGAATTAGGGTATCAATAATTTAGGAAAGAGAGAGAAACCTTAATGGAGACAGAATGTCCAATCAATGGTGAGCGATACCCTAAAATTGCAAAAGGAAAAAAACAATGAATCAGAAGCTGCAAAATGTGATGCAATCATGACCGTTGATTTTTTATTTTATTTTTATTATTTTGATTTGAAATTAATGTCAGCTAACCACACGAATCTTTCCATATCCATCCCCCCCTCCCCCCACTTTTGGAACCTTGCCCCTTCCCTTTCTTATCACTATCAAAATTCAACCCCACAAATCTCAGCCGTTCATTCTGAAATCAACGCTCAGGATGCTTCGTTTGATGATTATCTTTGTTTTCTTCCCTTTCTTTTTACCGATTTTATTTTTTATTTTAAAAAAAGGAAGAGAGATAAAGACATGTGGGGAACACAAATTATAATTGTCCTCTTTTGGAAATTTCCATTAATGGTTGGTTTGAGGTATGAGTGGAATGGGATTTGATTGGATTCTAATTGGGAAGATGCTGCTCCTAAAATTCCCTTTTTACCCCCACATTATATTTTAACTTTTTTTTTTTTTTTTTTGAAGTTCTTTCACTCGTCTTAAAATATATTTAATAAGCTCGATGTCACATTTTTTATAATAGCCTGAAAACCTTAATACATGATACATAACGGGTTAAAACAGACCATATCGACTAGTAATGGCCTTTAATTATTACGATCTCTCTATATATATATATATAATTTTGTATTATTATAAAAAGGGGTTTAATAAGTAACAGAAAAAATTATGGAACCACGTTCATATTCACACGAAAAATAACTAATGACTCGAAAAAATGTATTAAAATTTGATATGGGGCGTGGTTTAAAGCTATATATGTCTTGAATGGTTGTGCGTGGGAATATCAATGCTTTTAAACTAGCATTTTGAAAGTTTACCCACCAAAATCAGACATTAATTAAGGTTAAAAATAATTAATATCGAAGAAATACTTAATGTAAATAATCTTTGTAAAAAATATAATAATGTTAGAGAGGTCTTACGTTATTATACATTTTTAAATATTTAAAACCATTTCTACATTAAGAATATATAAACAGAGTTATGATAAGTAGTACAAGTTATCCATGGTTTCATTTAATGTTAGATAATAATATATGATTAAATTAAAAAAAAAAAAAAAAAAAAAAAAAAAAAAAAAAAAAAAAAAAAAACTANCATGGGATTCATCGAGCACTATACTTTAAATTTTTTAAAAGCCTATTTTATTTTGAAAGTATGTATGAATCCTAGTCGTAGCATAGGGACTGGGCCTATAATATTTCTAACAAAATATATATATATATATACACTTTTTTTTTTTTCTTTTAAGATTCGATAACATTTCGTTTTTTAATTTTTAAGTTCAACAATTTAGCGGTTGAATTTTCGACTAGCTTATATTTACTCTATTTTTATTAATGATCAATAATTTGTTGATGTTCAATTTAATATCGTTAGGCAGTATAAAGTTGAGTTGAAGAAATTTTTTGGACCTAATCCAAAATGTCGAGTGGTTTAAGTTGGTAATCCAAGTAACTTGAAATTGTTTCACAATCCAACTCTCAAATTTTCGATTGGATTATCGGGGTGTGACAAGGAATGAAGAGCATGGGCGTATGATGTGATGCAAGGCAAGATGGTGGTGGCTACGAGAAGCATGCGATGCTTCGATGAGATGTGTGAGATCTCACATCGGTTGGAGAGGAGAACGAAACACTTGAGGTGAAAACCTCTCTCTAGTATATGCGTTTTAAAAACGTTGAGCAGAAGCTAAAAAAAAACCATATCTACTAGTGGTGGGCTTGAACCGACGTTAAGTAATATATTTTATGGAAATATTATTAAATCTGCAGCATAATTAGTGGGAAGCCAGCTTTAAAGCTATAGTCTATAGGTAGACGCAATGAACTCTAGCCGTTGGATCCGTTGAATCTCGTACTTCGTATGTTCAAATCCAGACTAGCCACGTGTGATGGTCCTACATTAAAATATTAGAAAAACTCCAAAAACTTAGGTACAGTCAACTTGTCTGTGTAGGATCAGCCTAGTGAGATCAGAGGTTCGGCAATTTTGCGTTTGGACTAATAATAAAATGACACGTGTACGACTTAATGATTATTTTAAAACATATGGAAAATAAAGAAGAGACTTAATTAGTGCGTTTATAATTACCGCTGAGGTTCGCTAGATAGGTGACCGACCAATGAAATAGAGGATTAATTGCGGCTAGGTGAGGATGAGGGTTTACCAAATACATTCATATTTTGGTAAAAAAAAAAAAAAAAACGTAAATAAATGTCTTTTTGGTCTATTTGAACATTTAATTTAATTATTTATATTATGTTCCTCCTTTTAAATTTGCCAAATTAGGTAAGTTTTTTTTTTCTTTTGAGATGAGTACTTGTTAAGGTTGGACCACTTTTTTGTTGTATTCGTTCGGTTTCAAAATTTAATGTTATAAGCCATAGTCATTATTACATTATTATTTTCTATTCAAATACATTCAGAGTCAAAAACTACTGATTAAAATATCATCTTGATTTAAATTATGTTTTATTTTAATTATTATTCTGTAAAATATTTTAATAAATCAACATTGACATATATTATTAAAGTTATATTTATATTGATAGCATATATGAATAAGTTGAAAATTATTTTGTTAAAATTATATGATAAAATATCAGGAAAATGGTAGAAATTGAGCCACAAAAGAATTTTGTTATAATTAAAAATAGAAAATTGTCCTTTTATTTATTTATTTTTTTGACAAAGCCATATTTTTCTAAATAGTTAAAAGATTCTCTCAAAATTGCTTTTGACTTAGACCCAATTCACGTAGACATTAACTAACCAACATAAGTAATAAGCATCTTATACTTATCTTCCCTACTCAATTATATTAATTACCATATACTGACCTTACAATTTTATTCCTTTAAAAATTAAAAAAATTATTTATTTAATTTTATTTTTTAAAATCGAGCTTATAAACGTGGTATGTATATTTTATATAAAAAGTAAAAAAAAAAATTGGAACGACAAAAAGGAATACAATTGAAACCTAATTTTTAATTGGTTTGAACATAAACATCTCGAGCACGGCGCCGTTTTTGGGTATCGACATAATAAATAATATCCAACTTAAACTGTTTTAATTGAATAATAATAATATTATTATATTCTTTAAATTTAACGCTAAAAAAGGAATGGGTTTAAAAATATTCCTAAAATCCCTTTGGCCTTCACAGTTTAAAGATCTCTTCTTTCTTTTTCTAGACCTCTCTTTTCTGTCACCTACTTACTTTTTCAGTTTTCTGCTCTCTCTCTCTCTCTTTCTCTCTCTTCAAAATTCAGCCATAGCCTTACAGCATACAAGCTTCGTACAACTCCCAAAGAAGAAACAATCAAATCCCCTTTTTTTTTCTTTTTTTTTTTCATAATTTCTTCGGGGTTTGGGTTCTTAGATTGATGTTAATGGCGAGAGGAATTCTGGGTCTTTGTTCTTTTCAATAAAAATTAAGGAAAGAAAAAGATTTTTTCTTCTCTGTTTTGCTCTGTTTTTGAAGAACAATCTGAAAGAGGAGGAGGAGGAAGAAGAAGAAATGATGATGTTGAATCTTAATGATTCGATTATGAACCGTGACGAAGCGACGACGGATCGGATCGTAATGGAGGATTCGGAGACTTCGAATTCCTCCGTCGTTAATGCCGATGAGGTCTGCAACAGCAGAGATGAAGAGTCCTCTGTTTTAATCTTCGATATTCTCAAGAAGGAAAGTCCCTGCGGCGTTGGCGGCGGTCCAGTGCCTGAATTAGTGACCCAGGCGCTTTTCCCGGTTGCTGGTGGGTGGGGAGATTCTGGGTCTCCGATACTCAGGACCCAGTGGCTGAACCTGTCGCCGACGGCGGATTCTGGTGGCGGTGGAGGACAGCCAGAGCTGAAAACTGTGCAGCCGAAACAACAGCAGGTGAGGAAGAGCCGCCGTGGGCCGCGGTCCAGAAGCTCGCAGTACCGTGGTGTTACGTTTTACCGGCGAACTGGAAGATGGGAATCTCATATTTGGTAATTAAATTAAAAAAATAAAATTTGGTGTTCATTTTTAATAATTGGTTCTTTCCCAATTTAGGAATTTCGTATTTTTATTTTTCGTGGAAACATTTTTAAATATTTTTTTAATTATAATTTTGATTTTTGTATTTGTCAGGGATTGTGGGAAACAAGTTTATTTGGGTAAGAAAAATAAATAAATAAAATAAAAGTCCAATTTTAATTTCCTTTTTTGTACATTCAATTTAATGAGTAATTTGGGTTTTAATTTTCCCAGGCGGGTTCGACACAGCCCATGCTGCAGCAAGGTTACCTATTTTTATTTAATTATTTATTTTCTATAAAATTTTAAAAAACTATATATGCATCTAAATTTCAATATTAATTTTTGGAAATTTGAGCCAACAGGGCTTATGATCGAGCTGCTATCAAATTTAGGGGAGTCGATGCAGATATAAACTTCAATATAAGTGACTACGACGAAGATATGAAACAAGTGAGTTTTTTTTTTTTTTTTTTTTTTTTTTTTTTTTTTTTTTTTTTTTTTTTTTTTTTTTTTTTTTTTTTTTTTTTTTTTTNGTTCTTTTCAATAAAAATTAAGGAAAGAAAAAGATTTTTTCTTCTCTGTTTTGCTCTGTTTTTGAAGAACAATCTGAAAGAGGAGGAGGAGGAAGAAGAAGAAATGATGATGTTGAATCTTAATGATTCGATTATGAACCGTGACGAAGCGACGACGGATCGGATCGTAATGGAGGATTCGGAGACTTCGAATTCCTCCGTCGTTAATGCCGATGAGGTCTGCAACAGCAGAGATGAAGAGTCCTCTGTTTTAATCTTCGATATTCTCAAGAAGGAAAGTCCCTGCGGCGTTGGCGGCGGTCCAGTGCCTGAATTAGTGACCCAGGCGCTTTTCCCGGTTGCTGGTGGGTGGGGAGATTCTGGGTCTCCGATACTCAGGACCCAGTGGCTGAACCTGTCGCCGACGGCGGATTCTGGTGGCGGTGGAGGACAGCCAGAGCTGAAAACTGTGCAGCCGAAACAACAGCAGGTGAGGAAGAGCCGCCGTGGGCCGCGGTCCAGAAGCTCGCAGTACCGTGGTGTTACGTTTTACCGGCGAACTGGAAGATGGGAATCTCATATTTGGTAATTAAATTAAAAAAATAAAATTTGGTGTTCATTTTTAATAATTGGTTCTTTCCCAATTTAGGAATTTCGTATTTTTATTTTTCGTGGAAACATTTTTAAATATTTTTTTAATTATAATTTTGATTTTTGTATTTGTCAGGGATTGTGGGAAACAAGTTTATTTGGGTAAGAAAAATAAATAAATAAAATAAAAGTCCAATTTTAATTTCCTTTTTTGTACATTCAATTTAATGAGTAATTTGGGTTTTAATTTTCCCAGGCGGGTTCGACACAGCCCATGCTGCAGCAAGGTTACCTATTTTTATTTAATTATTTATTTTCTATAAAATTTTAAAAAACTATATATGCATCTAAATTTCAATATTAATTTTTGGAAATTTGAGCCAACAGGGCTTATGATCGAGCTGCTATCAAATTTAGGGGAGTCGATGCAGATATAAACTTCAATATAAGTGACTACGACGAAGATATGAAACAAGTGAGTTTTTTTTTTTTTTTTTTTTTTTTTTTTTTTTTTTTTTTTTTTTTTTTTTTTTTTTTAATTTAAAGAATTCGAGAAGAAATAATTGAAGGGTTAATTTTTTTTTTCTTTTGCAGACAAAAAATCTAAACAAAGAAGAATTTGTGCATGTTCTACGTCGACAAAGTTCTGGAGTTTCTCGTGGAGGATCAAAGCTAAGAGGACTATCTGTTCAAAGATATGGACGATGGGAAACTCAAATGAATCAAATTATTGGAAAGAAGTAAGTAAAATATTTAAGATATACTCTGATATATACACTTCAGTTATTGCTGAACTGAGCTTGTTTTAATTCAACAATTTTTCAGGGGAACTGAGGAAAGGTCCGAGACGACGGTGGAAGCAAGTAATGGAGGTACGAGAAAAACAAAAGGAATTAAATGTCTTTTTTTTTAATATATAATTTTAATAAAATAATTTTGCTTTAAATGAAGGCAATGGACATAATCTTGATTTGAGCATTGGAGGAATTTTCAACTACCATTTTAGTAATTCTTCTCCAAAGCTCAACATTGAGAGACCAAAGGTGGCCCTCTCTCTCTCTCTCTCTATATATATATAATTAATTATTCTTATTTATATTTAATTTAATTTAATTTCACGTGGTGGGTATCCGTTTTCTTAATAGACCTACTCATTCTAAATAATAATGTAAAAATATTAACGTCTCGTTGGGTAACTATTTTGTTGTTGACTTTTTATTTGCTCGTTCCATCAAGTCAAGAATGTGTTCATGTTATGTGTGTTTGGTGACAGAATGAAAACAATGGATATGCACATGGAATGGGTGGACAACAACCTAATACTCCTCCTTCCGTGTTCTCTGGTTTTTACTCTGCTTTTTTACCACGTAATCAGGTAATTTTTCTGAGAAATTTGGAATTTAGATATCTAGGCATAGTTTATGCCACGATTAGTATATGTGAGATCCCACATCAATTCGAGACGAAGTATTATTTATAAGAGTGTGGAAACCTCTCTTTAGTTGACACTGTTTAAAACCATGAGGCTTACGGTGTTACGTAACAAGCCAGAACAGACAATATACGTTGTATACGCGTGTCTGGATAGTGGAGATTCTCGAGTTTGATTCTATTAACATGAGTGTGTCGTACAAGTCTAGAGACGAAATAGACAGTTCCATATGCTTCAGTTCTCGAGTTTGATTCTATTAACATGAGTGTGTCGTACAAGTCTAGAGACGAAAATGACTGATTCACGTCGTTTTTTTTGGACAGGAAAGAGGGAGAGAGACGATAAACAAGGAGTCGACGGGTTGGAGATGGCAAACGGCGAGGTCGATAGAAGGAAATGTGAACGAAGAAAAGAAGAAGACTATAGAAAGCCATGGTTCCAAGAGTGCAGCATCATCAGGATTCTCTCCCTCTCATAATTTTGGTTCATTTTATGCCCAAAACAACACACCTCTCCACACCAATCACTGCCTTCCAACGCCTTACACCAATATTTCTTGACCACCACTAATATTTTATGTGCTTTATTTGGTGCCTAATGACATAAATAATTAAGTTAATTATTTATTTATTTCCAACCCTTTTATAAGCAGAAAAAAAATCAATTCGAGCATGGTTCAGTTAGATAATAACACTCATCTCATGATTTTGCTTTGAGCTTTCCTAAAAGGCCTCATACCAACAAAGATAGTATTCATCACTTATAAACTCATGATCTTTCACTAAATTAACCAATGTGGGACTCACTCCCAATAATCCTCAATCCTCAACAATCCTATCTAAAAATTATTCAACTAATCGAGACATAAATAATGGATAGATACTATTTTCACTCAAGAAATCGTGTAGATAATGTAGTTTCTACACTGTGCTTGCTAAGTTTAATGATCGGTAGATGTAAGAAAGAGAGAATATTTTATGTTTCTCGTTAGTTATGTATTGAGTTATTATAAGTTCGTGATAGTGTATGTACAGATGATGATACTTAACTTTTTTTTTTTTCTTCTTCATGAATTGGGATGTTTGGATTTTTTTATTTATTGTTTATCAGTGAAAAATATTATTTAAAAATTTATATGGATTCATGGAACATTAAATAATTATTTATAAATAATAATAAATAAAAAAAATCATATCATAAATAATAATAAAAAAAATGTTCTAATGATTGTTTGGCATTGACTAGATTGGAATCCTATATATAAATTTAGAAAAATGTGAAAGTTATATTTTAATGGTAAATCTATTGTAAATAAATTATGATTTGTTAGAAATAAATTTTAATAATTTTTAAATTTTTTTTAAAATTAAGATCATACTAAAGAAAAATATAAAAAGGGATGTTTTTTTAAAAAATTATTTTTTTGAGTTGACATTAAATCGGCTACAAAAGGAATTAAAAAAAATAGTAATTCAATTCCTAAAATTGATTTAACGTTTAAAATATGTTTTAAAATTAAATGCGAAGAAAATATGAAAGTGGAAAAGGTTGAAAAGAAGGATTTTATGTTACTTGTTTTCTTGTACGCAACTTGCTTTGGTAGCTGCCGACACAATATAATATAATATAATATAATATAATGTCCACTACCTATTAATTTTTTATTTTTAACGTTTTCATTTTTGTTAAAAAGCATTTACCAAATTACCCTCGTTAATGTCGAAGATTATTGAGAGTGAGTCCCACATTGGTTAATTTAGTGAAAGATCATGAATTTTTAAATGAAGAATACTATCTCTATTGGTACAAGTTTTTTTTAGAAGTTTAAAGTAAAGTTAGGAGAATATATGTTTTATTAATGGTTTAGAATTATATTATATTTTATATTTTATTGAAAAAGAAAATCCAGAGATGAAATGGGCCGTGAAGCCCAGAAACTTTTAGCAAACGGCCCAGCCCAGGATTGAGAGTACAAAGCTTTGTGTGGTTTCTTAAACAAATGTTAGAACTTTCCCTGTCGTCGTCACGGAAACATCGAACGAAGAGATGTGGCGCGCCATTGACGCCCATCTGAGGTCCGTACGCCTCCTTCCGAATCTCTTTGCTTATTCTTCGTCATCGCCTCTGTTCTTCTCTGGCCGTTCGATTTTAGCTCGATCGAGTTCGACCTTCCTCTCGCCTGTACCGAAGCCTCACTCGATTACCCTCTCCAAAACCCTAGTGTTTTGTACTACCATTAACTGTTTATCGAGTGTTTCTTGTTCTGGCATTGGAATTCGACGCTTCGGTGGGTCGAGTTGCGGTGTGGTGGTGTTGGCAAGGTGCATTACCTCTTCGGTGCACACGTTGGAGTGGAATGAACCAGTTTCGTGTTCGGAGGTTGGAGAGGGGATTGGCGAGGGTGAAGCAGATGAAGTCGAGGAGGATTCTAGACCGTCTATTCCTGTCAGAGCGTACTTTATCTCCACTAGGTTGCAATTTCTTTCACTCTTTTGTTATTTTGGTGCCTGGGATGATCAATTGTGTTTGTTTTTTCATACAAGGACAAGTAATTGAAATTTGTCTTTACTGTGTTCCATTCCGGAAAGTGTTTGTGAATTTTGTTCCGAGAATTCTGTAATTTAATCGCAAGGTGGTGTCGTTTTGTTCTTCTTCTTTCCCTTCACCTCTTGCAGTTCTATATGACTATACTCATTTTTCATTCTTTTTCAATGGTTCTGGAATTTGTCTAGCGTGTAGCTTCAAAAAACTACTAAGGATTTGCATGACGTTTAAGTCATCACAATGTGGGTTACAAACTTGTGTGTTTCTGATTTATTCTCCATTCCACATATTTTCTTTGATTCAGTGTGGATTTGAGAAGCTTGGTGGATCAAAATAAACGTAACTTTATCCCGCCATCATCACGTATGACGAATTATGTAGTCCTTAAGTTCGGGGATCTTTGTAATGTGAACGTAAGCTTGCTATCTAGTGGATCATCGTTCATGATTAGTTGAATTAGTACACTTTGAAGACCGTTCTTTTTTTGTTTCAGACTCTTGGCGCCAGCGTAAGCGGAAGTGACTTTTCTTATATGGTAGTTTTTCAGTATGGCTCCATTGTGCTGTTTAACATACGTGAAGATGAGGTTGATGGGTATTTGAAAATTGTAGAGAAACATGCATCCGGATTGCTGCCTGAAATGAGAAAGGATGGTAAGAAATTCAAATGTATTTTTATACAAATTTGTTTCTACTGGAGTTATTATCATTGTTCTTATTGGTGATGCTTGTAGTGATATAAAACGCTAAGGATTCATTTATCTTTCCTTCATTGAACCATTTATAAGAAACGGCCCGTCTAAGTTGATTAGAATTGTAGGGTTGTTTCATAACAATATCAATGAGAGGCACTTTGACTTGATGTAATATGCTATACACAATTTAAAAGTTTGTCAAAAGAATTATATACATCTTGAAAAAGTAATACGTTCATTTATATACAACTTGAAAAGTAATACGTTGATTTATGTCCGCATCGACCAAAAGTAGTCCTGCTTTACTGCGCTCAGGTTCCTTTAAGTATGTCCCGTGCTATTTTGATAGTGTGTGTTACTTAAAGATACTTTAGTGTGGAAGTCTATAGTGTTCTGAATTTGAAGCTGTTTGAGTTTGTAGAGTATGAGGTGAGAGAGAAGGCTGCCTTAAATACATGGATGGAAGGGGGACTGGACTACATAATGCTGCAGTACTTGAATATTGATGGCATACGTACCATAGGTAGTGTTCTTGGTCAGAGCATTGCTCTTGATTACTATGGGCGACAGGTAGTTACCATATCTGACCAGACATTTTAATATCAATTAATGTTGATGATATTTGACATGATCCCACCATGCTTTTAACATTTTCTTCAAAGGTTGATGGGATGGTTGCTGAATTCACTGACATCAACCGTGAAATGGAAGCAACTGGGAAGTTCAAAATGAAGAGGAAGAAACTTTTCCAGTTGGTGGGAAAGGCAAATTCAAATCTTGCTGATGTCATTCTCAAGCTTGGGCTTTTTGAGAGGTTGGTTAGTTATTTCCTGCTGTTAATAGTTAGTTTGTTGTATGCTTAGAATTAAATTATGAAATCTGAACAAGAGACGATGCAAGACGAAAAATAGCTGTTCAAGTGGTAATTATGTGAGATCCCACATCGGTTAGGGAGGAGAACGAAATATTCTTTATAAGGGTTTGGAAGCCTCTCCCTAGAGAACGAGTTTTAAAAACCTTGAGAGGAAGCTCGAAAGGGAAAGCCCAGAAAGGATAATATTGACTAGCGGTGGGCTTGGACTGTTACTAATTTTGTGTTGTTTGCTTGCTTAGTTTGGCTCGTTTTAGTGCCCCTCTTGGCTTGTTGTCTTGGACTTGTCATTTTATACAACTCTCGTTCTTTTCTACTTTCCACCATCTCAAAAGAAGAGGTTTCTGACATAATTCGCCATTACTTATTCCTTAGGTTATTTCTTGTGGATATTACACACTATGTTAAAATCTTGAAAACTGATGCTATTGTATTATCTGCGCACTTTTCAGTGAGCATACTGTTTCCTTTTGCTTATCCTGATTCCTGCATATAATCTAAAGACATCTATTCGTTTTTGCGTTTTTCAGATCAGACATTGCGTGGAAGGATGCAAAATATGCTCAAATATGGGAATATCTTAGGGATGAGTTTGAGTTAACACAGAGATTCGCTAGTCTGGATTTCAAATTGAAGTTTGTGGAGGTAGTACCATCTACTTAAGATGAAAATATACGTTCGTCTTGATTATTTATTCGTCGATAAGGATATATAATTCATTCATCTTGAACTCCACCTTTTTTTTTTGTTTTTGTCAGCATAATATTCGCTTCCTACAGGAGATTCTGCAAAACAGGAAATCAGATTTTTTGGAATGGCTGATCATTGCACTGATAGGTGCAGAAATTTTACTCTCAATTTATGACATTATTCATAGATCAGCAGCTAATCTGTAGCACTGTTTGCTTCCTCATCGTTGGAGTTGGAACGAGGTTCGTACTTATATCGTGACTGCGATTTGTACAATGTACATAGGTATGTAAATTTGGATCATTCTGCTATACGACTCCGATAATTTTAACGAATTTTTGTTATTGGATTGCACTCTAAGGGTGCAGAGTGCTTATAGTTAAGAGTTCTACCATTCTTTGAAGAAATGGATCTCAGTTTTTTCTGTTTATTTTTCTCCTACTGTTCAACATTCATTTGACTTGTAACAAAAGCTTAGAGTGCTTGGTTTTTTCTTTAACAGTGTTAGCAAGATGAACTTGGTTCAAGTTAACTTTATTCGAGTTGGGTTCACCAACTTAACCAATCCAAAGTTTCGGATTGGTCTAAGTGTTCTAAACCAACTCAAACTTATGTATGCCCTATTTAATAAGACTTGCTTGAATCGAAAAGGTTTATGTTTGAATAATCAGGTTGAGTTTAAAATGTCTCAAACTCGATTTAACTAACATAATCCATGAAGGTTTACGATTGAATAATTTGAATAATTAGATTTAAACTTCTACTCTTGATTTTTTTATTAACTACATACTTTTGATTTTGTTATTATTTCCTATTAATTAATTTTCAAAATTAAATTAGTTTTTACTATTTTCTATCACTAATAAAATTAATTTAAAATTTAACCTGCTAATTATTTTAAATTAGTGGAAGATAGAATGTGAATATTACAAAATATTGATAAAATATTGAAATCTAAGGTCAAATAAAAACTAAACGTTTGAAAATTTAAGAATTAAATAGAAAAATGAAAACTAGTATAAAAGAACGTCAAAATGAGAATTTTTCCAAAAAAAAAAAAAAAAAAAAAAAAAAAAAA
>NW_019268537.1:821291-825933 GCF_002738365.1 Cucurbita moschata
AAAAAAAAAAAAAAAAAAAAAGAAAATAAGTTACTCTATTTATTTTATTTTAAAAAAAGACTCATTTTCATATTTAAATTAACTTTTTTTTTTTTAAAGAGAGACAAATGGGCGATTGGCGGGGCGCCAAAAAAAAAAAGGGGAAAAAAAAAGGTCGACGACGATTTGCGTTACATAGTTTCCCTCGGTTCCTAGTGATCACATCACAATCGAAGAAATGACAAGCTTCCGATTCTTGTTCAGCAATGGCGTCCTTTTGCAAGGCTCCGAAGTTCCTCCTGTCGCCACCTTCCTTGAAACTCATCCTGGTAACTCATATTTTGCTGCCTTTTGATTTGTGAGAAATGGTCGTCTGTATCTGTTTGGTGAAAGTCGAATTAAGTGTTTGGATTCCGAGGAAATTTTGCGTTTTCCCAATCCATTGTGTTTGTTGTCTGTAATAAGGAGAGCTAGAGTCTAGGGAAGCATCGGATAACCATATGATATCTAACGTAATGATTTTTGACTCTTTGTTTTGGATTGAAGTTGCTTGGCTGAGCGATTTGATTATTTGAAAAACTGAGGGAGAGTCCTGTGTTAGGGATAGTTTTTCGCTGTTGTTGACTTATTAATTTCAATTATTCCAGGCGCTTATACCACTACTCGGACCCATAACAATGCGTCGAGCATTCTGTTTTGGGATAGGCACATGAAAAGGCTGACTCAATCGGTAAAAATTCTATCAAATTCGACTCCTCAACTCTTGTCTGAATCGAACAGAACAGTCAATAAACTGGTAATACCGTCGCCGATTGATTCTATTCCTTGGGAACCAGCTATTCGAACGCTTGTCGATGATTCAATGAGAAAAGTGTTACCGATAGCATTAAATGATAGAAATGGGGAAGAAGAATTGGCAGTTACAGTGCTTGTAAGTGTGGATTTGGAAAATTTGGGTGAAAGTGACGGTGTTGTGGATGTAGAAAGAGTTAAAGAGGCTGTTGGTGTGCACACGCATGTTGGTAATTATGTTCCTCGTGAATTTGGTGTCCCGGAAAATGGTGCAAATCTGGCCGTCGTGGGTCGAGGAAGAGATGCTGCTGCGGCAAAGTACTCGGATTGGGTTAGGTGAGAGCGCACAACTTTGATTGTTTGGATTGGACATAGTTCACTGTTACATTAGGCATAATGAAAGAGCAAGAAACAGTTCATATTTTGATTCGAACAGTTAGGAGGATCAAAACGAGTGGTTGGAATGAAGAGTAATTAGTTTCTCACTGGAACATGAATTATGAACAGTTTAAGCTATGGTTTTTGCTTTTTGTTTAAGCACTTTTTGGGTTATTCAATTCTATCTTTGTTGTTGTTTTGTTCTTTGTGAACTATGTCAGGCGTAGGAAGCCTCTGGAAAAATTGAGGCCTCCTTCTGTGACTGAGCTTTTGTTGTCAAACGATGGTGATCAGATACTTGAAGGCTGCCTGACTAACTTTTTTGTTGTTTGCCGGAAGGTGATGCATCAATTTCTTTAAGCCAGTCTTTGAATAAGTTACTTTTGTTTGTAAATATTGACAATATTTTCTTGTCCCCTGAAATTTTATGAGCATAAAGTGTTATTGGAAGTTTTTTACAGAATAATAATGAAGCTAAAGGAACAAGCCTCCTTGATTCTGCAAGTACACATTCCTTTGAACTGCAGACAGCTCCCATTAGCGACGGCGTTCTGACTGGAGTTATTCGTCAATTAGTCGTTGAGTATGTTCCTACCCATTTCGAATCATCATATTATTGTTTCTGCTTTATTTTTTATTTCCACTTTCAGATTCTAGGATGTAGTTTTTTTTCCTGAAAGTGTGAGATATGAAGTCGGTTTCGATCTTGTTGATGTTATAAACATGAAATTATAGTTTAACTCAGACTTTTCAGTTTTAGTACGTGTACATTAGTCGAATGGGTTCGGTTGTCCACCAATTCGCAGTTTCAATATATTTAACCATCATTTTGGCTATAAAGAGCTTGACAAGGATTGTTTTATTCAAGAGATTGTTTTATTCAAGAGATTGTTTTGTATGAATATGCATCCAACGTTTTCTTGAAAAAGAACAATAAACTTGTGCACTTATATGTTTCAAGCACCAAGTAGGTGTTCTTTACAAAGGTTGGCCTTCCCCTACACCTTAGGTGAAGATCACCTAGGCATGCCTTTTAAATCAGTGGGCAAGCTGTACTTCCAGGATTGTCTTAGTTAATTCGATTTGGAGATGAATTTAGTATGATATAGACAAACCAAGACATTGGAGATGAATTTTCAGAAGCAAAAGTTAGTGTAAAAGTATAACACAAGGGGTTACAATCATACAAAACATTAGCACTGCAGGAACTTCTTGTTTAGTTGTTTTACAGATCTGAAGTGAACATGTTTTGTAGAGCTTGTTTAAGCATCGGCATTCCATTTCGAGAAGTTGCACCTACTTGGTCAAGCAATGACATGTGGGAAGAAGCGTTTGTTACAAGTAAGCTTCCTAGTTTTTCTTCCATTTTTCCCTCTTATCGACATGCCGAAGAGTAACGAGGAGGCTCCTTATCTTGATTGATTATCATTAGCTGCCTCTTGTTTAGTTATAAAGTTTATTCACATCTTCATTCAGATATTCATAGCTGCTTTTTTCTTCTTGTTACTGTTCTGGAGGTACATTTTTTCAAGAAAGTGCATCCATTGTTTCTCTTGCAATCCATCATCACCATTTAACGTTTCCTTTGAACCGTAGAAGCATCGATATCTTTGTAAAGTATGAGAAGTTTTACTTCATATACTTTTGGGAGTTTGAAGTCTTCTACATGTTTGGCAGATAGCTTGAGAGTCATGGAGCACGTGAATACTATTTGCATGCCTAACATATGGGACTTACTCGAGTCGAAAACATGGCGTGAGATATCATGGAACAAAAAGTCGTTTAAGGTTCATAAAAGTTTCAATGCTTTAAAAACAAAACAAACTTCCCTTTTCTATGGCTTTATGTATTATTGCTTCCACGATTCTTGTCTGAATTCTTCTGTGAATCTGATTAATACAGGATGCTCCTGGAATCATCACAAGCACAATCCAGGTAAAACAATTGCCAGTTGCCTTATTTGGAATGTTTGGCTTCTAATCCCGCTATTTAGTAGTGATTTTAAAATAGTTAAAATCATTTCTTTCAAGATTACTGTGAAGCATATCGTATGCAAGGATTAAACCGATTTTAAATATTGAAAACATGGTTTGAAGTGATTTCGAACTTAACAAAATCAACATTACACTAATTTGTCAGTCAAACACGGTCTGTAGAACTGTGGTGAACTAACACAAACAATTTTTGTGATTGTATTTGGAGCAGAAAGAGATAATGAAGAAAGTTGTTGAGGAAGCATTCCCGATTGGTTACTACGTATAAAAGGTGCTATAAACAACTCTTTTTAGATCAAAATATGATGAATTGTATGCATTTTAGTTTAAATGTATGAAATGCTATGAGTTTTTAGTCATATGGTTGTAAATTGTAAATATAATTAGCAGCAAATTAAGTGGCATATGCAATGCATAAACTACTACATCCATTCATAGAGACCCAAATTTAATCCCCAATTTAGCAAAGCATCATAGTTTAGTTTATAAAAGTTAGGGTTTAGAAAAGCCCTTAACATTTATTATTTTTAATTTTTAATTTTCCATTTTAATAAAAGTTTCTACTTTCTACTCAAAATCATTTAATTTATATTTTAAAAAACATACAAAAATCCAAATTTGTGATTTTGTATAAATATTTATGAATTAAGTAAATAGACAAGAGAACGAATAAACCGATGATACAATGTTTATGAATTAAAATGAAATACTAAAAATAATAATTAGAGTGAGTTTATAAAGGAAAAGAAGAAAAATAAAATAAAGAATTTCCAAAATTAGTTAAAAAAGGAAAGCAACGGGTGTCATAAAAAAAGAAAGCTCCTTTGCCGTCTTTTCTGTGCGTCTCCTCTCTCCAGCGTCCGATAAAAGAAAAAAAAAAAAAAAAACGAGGAAATCCTCAAACAAAGTCTCCTTCCTCTGAGAGCAGCGCGCCAAATACAAAATTATCTTCTTTCACTCACCTCTGTCAGGTACCATTCTCTCTCAATTCTCTTCCATGCCAGACTTAGGGTTACACGTATGCTTCTTCTTCTCTTCTTGTTCTTGTTCTTGTTCTTGTTCTTCTTCTACACATCTTCTCTTTTCACACTTGTTTTCTTTCTCTCTTGCTGTTTTGCTCTTCATTGATTCAGGATCTTGCTGATATGGCGGAGCCTCCCACCAGTCCGCCCGGTGGCAGTCACGAGAGCGGCGGCGAGCAGAGCCCTATCACTGGTGGTGCTCGCGAACAGGACCGATTTCTTCCGATCGCTAACATTAGTCGGATCATGAAGAAGGCCTTGCCTGCTAATGGCAAGATCGCTAAAGACGCTAAGGATACTGTCCAGGAATGCGTCTCCGAGTTCATTAGCTTCGTCACTAGCGAGTGCGTTTTTTTAAAAAAAAAAAAAAAATCTGTTTTCGGATCGTGATTTCTGGTGTTTTAGTGTCGATTGGACTGTTTTGTTTTGTTTTTTTTTTTTTTTTTTTTTTTTTTTTTTTTTTTTTTTTTTTTTTTT
>NW_019268537.1:825983-838493 GCF_002738365.1 Cucurbita moschata
TTTTTTTTTTTTTTTTTTTTTTTTTTTTTTTTTTTTTTTTTTTTTTTGTGTAGGGCGAGTGACAAGTGCCAGAAGGAAAAGAGGAAGACTATTAATGGCGATGATTTGCTTTGGGCAATGGCGACGTTGGGATTTGAGGAGTATATTGATCCGCTTAAGTCGTACCTTACTAGGTACAGAGAGGTAAAATTGTTTCTAATTTTTAGCTTCTTTTTTTGTTTTATGTTTTCTTGCACCTCACATTTAGACTTAATTGTACACGGACATCACTTGTGCGGATTATTGTGGATGTCCATGACTATAGCAATTAGAGCGCTTCTCGCACTTTCGATTACTTTTAGTAATTGAGATTTGAGAGTGCTTCAACTGGTGGACGAGTGCTTAAAACTTTTCGCCGTTGATCAGTAAATGCTTGTATCCTGACGTTTTGAATGAATTTGGTCTGTTACGTTTTTTGTGCGGGTATATAATTTGTTTGATCTCATCACTATGATGTGCTTACATTTGTTTTCTTTTTTCCTTTTCTTTTCCTTCACTTTTTTTGGTGGGGGCAATGGTGTTGCTTCAGTTGGAGGTAATTGAAACGAGCTCTTAAACCTAGTATTCTAGTGTTTATTGTATCCCCCTAATCTGAGCTTTCTTTGAGAGAAAAGTATGGCTAAGCTTTTCTGGTTGAATGCAAACTTTTCCAGTGTGATGCTAAAGGATCTTCTAGGGGTGGTGACGAATCTGCTAAAAGAGATGCAGTTGGGGCCATGCCTGGTCAAAATTCCCAGGTTTAGTTACTTTTCGTAGAATCTTTGTTTACAGAAATTCTTTTTATCATCATGGACACATGAATTGATTTTTTTTTTTGCCCCTTTATATGTAATCATACCTTGATTTTGGTTCAACTATATGTGCAGCAATACATGCAGTCGGGAGCGTTGACTTACATTAACACCCAAGTAATAATCTCTCTTCTCTCAACTTGTCAACATGCTGTTCAGGAACGCCCTCTTTTTCATTGCTAATAATTGGATTGAAATTTGTAGCTGTTATTCACTTGTTATTACCGGCATTGTCTTTAATTTTGAATGTTGCTTAGAAGATGGACCCATTATTCTTTTTCCCTTATATATACATGTATCCTACCTGTTTTTGTTTTTTTTTTTAATTATTATTATTATAACATTTGCTTGTCATATGAAGTTAGCTTGTCTAGTAGGGTTTCATCCTAGGTGGTAGGTGACCAACATATGGAGATTGAATCCATTCCCCAAAGTCTATTTTGTTTTTTCCACATGCTCAATGTCACCAAGCCAACCATTGGTAGATGATATTGAAATGATATACTTTTAATGTTTATAAGAAGATATATTATTAAAGAAAAGAACTTTATTATTCTACCTTTCAAACATCTCATAGTCAAGAAAAAATTCTACACACTCTTTTTCCTCGGAGGAATTTTTAGACATTTAAATTTGTCCTACAGTATCATTGTTCAGAAAAGAAGATTTCATGATCTCAAAAAAAAGAAAGAAAGAAAGAAAGAAAGAAAGAAAGAAATCTGTATGAAGCTACTTTTCATTTGGAACAATGTCCTACATCTAGTTTAAGATTGTTTGAGATCTTGGGAACGGTGAGCTTGAAATTCCACTATTTATAACGATGTAAATATCTATATAACACTTTTTTTCCCTTGAATTTTCTACAGCTGTTCCTTGCCTGTTTGATCTAAATGCTTCACAATTGGGACAGTATTCTATCTAACATTTCTTGAATGTGATAGTTATTGGCTTGTCATTTTTTGAAATAATGCCTAATACTACTTTTTATTGGCCTTTCATTGTTCTTCTTTCTTAGTTTTCTAGGATGAAAAGAAAATGAATTGCATTAGTTTTCTTGCTACTTGTCATAATAGGGTTTTGTGTGAGAAGCATGTTTACCTCTTACGTTGATTCACTGCACTCTTTAGAACAGAAAGTAATTTGAATTGTACTATTTTCGCTATTTGTCCTAGTATAGGAAGATATGCCTGTTTACCTATCACATAGATTTCTAGTTGCAATGAAATATCTATGCTAGATGTTCTTCCCTTTAGTTGGTCATATCATAATTTCTTCTTTATGCAAGGATATTAAATCTTTTAATAAGGCGATGAAGATTTTTGAGTTATGGCGGTTGTGTAACTTTGTTTTTATGATTGTGGTTAAATGTTTAGTTTTGGTTAATTTGGCGTTAATGTTTTTTTTAAAAAAAAAATTATTTTGTTATAAAATATGACTTCCAATTTAGCAAAATGAAGAGAAAAAAAGAAAAAAAAGAACAGAATATGGGTTACAAAAGTTGGAAGGATTTAATCCCTAGATTCATTCCAAATATATTAGTAGAACTATCAAAAGAGCAAGACTTAAATATGGACCTCTACAAGGAGAATAAATTATTGGGAGCAGCTACCATGCTGAGGTTGTTACTCACATGAACATCAATTTTTGAGTTGATGTCTCATTGATGCAGTGATTATTAATTATGATGACATAATCTGCCTTTACTAACTTTGAGCTTGGTGGTTTGAAGAGCCAGGGTGTCCTAAAGGTTATGAGTATAAATCTTCATGGCGGCATATATGAACGAATGTCTTACGATCTCCTTTTTTTTTTAATACTAAAAATTGTGCGGTCTGCACAGTAACCCCTTGTTAAAATTGGTGGAAATCTGTAGATCGTCAGTATTGAAATGGGCTAGAATGAAAAGAAGTGTTGAAATATGAAATTTTAGTGGGTTTTTTATTTTTAGCATTTTATGCTCATTTAAACTTTCGACAAGTTCTTTAAATTGAGTAACATGTAGTTGATCGTCAATTTTCTCTTTTATTTGATTGAGATTTAAGCCCTTCCCAACTATCTCTGTGGATCATAAAGTTTCCTTTACGCCGGTAGTTTTGGATTATGAAATGTGTTTTGCTGGTTTTAATTACTAAGGTGAATTCTTAATGCAGTCTGAGGTGTCTACGTGAGGGTAACTCAAATGTTAATTTAATTTGGCTGTTTGATTTTTTTGCTTATTGGTACATTATAGTTGAGCAAATGGTTGTTTGTTTCCTCTATTGCAAATGCACAGCATTGATATCCATCTACCTATATCTATATATATTTCTTTCAAAAAGAAATTGTTTTATTGAGGTTAGTTGTCTGATAAATGTTTTGGCTGACTCTATTATTATTTTCCGGCATCCTATGTTTTGCAGGGACAGCATTTGATCATTCCTTCAATGCAGAATAATGAATAGGAGTCACCTGCATCCCACTTGGATTGCCTGAAATCTGAGGCTGGTAGAAGCGTTCAACGCCTATATAGAATCTTTACAATCGATTTGGCTAATTTATTATGATATGAGATGATATTGTAATCTATATTTTTGTGGTTTCTGTGTTGGTTCTGGATTTGATTTTGGTTTGGGCTTTAAGGTGGGCTTCGATTTTATTGATGCTCTCGTCAATTTGGGACCTTCAATTTAGTATAGTTGCTTCAGGAATTTGAAAACTGGAAATATTATTCTCTTTCCAACTTCTGTTGCTTTTGCTTTAATGACACTGGTCTCAAATGACTAAGAAAGTGCTACATGTATCCTCTCCTTCCCTTTTAACATGAATCTGTCTTCTCTCTCTCTCTCTCTCTCGCTATATATATATATATATATATATATCAAATCTGTTGGCTGATATTTGATCCGAATGCTTGACTGGAATCTGACTGTAGGTCAACTGCAAGTTTCTTTGACTTGGAGGGACAGATGGGGCGCTGTTGGTGGACACTGCAATCTTCTTAGCAAGCATCTTGCTCGGGACCCCCAATCCGAACCCAACAAATATTGAGGGAAGGAAAGCAAACCAATCAAAGCAGCTCAGCGATTCTCCATCCTTAAAAGAACTTTGGTAAGATCATATTATGCTTCACTTCCTCTTGACTAAAAGATCTGTGATTTGATTCTCAAGGCAACCAATATATATATATATATGAACTAGCATGCTTTGTTCAGGTTCTGAATAAGAGATTTTGGCCGAAGAGACTGTCAATTCAAAATAAAATAGTAGCTTATATATTGGATTTGAAATAGTATATGTAGGTCACCATTACCATTAGGGTTTACTTCAGTTAGTGAGAATCATTAAGAAAATTGAGGCATTTGATAAATGAAGATGCATGATGTTTTAACTTATCTGGAAGTGGAAGCATGGTTATTATTATCTGTAGTACTGTGCAAGAAGAAGCAGGAGCACGTGGTGGACATAAATCACCAGGCTAGAAGTCACATGACTAGCACGTGATATGAGATCACGGTCAGAGAAACATTATAGTGGTACCCTTCTCTCTTTCTCTCTCTCTTTTTTTTCTCTTTAAATGTGTTTCCATTTCATTAAAACCAGTGAAGATCTCCAATCTGTCAGTCCACTTAGGTCAAGCCAATTGGGGCAATGCTTTCCACAGACCCCCCACTTGGTTGGGTGTTTGGTACGGACTCATGAATCCCACAGCTGTGTTTCAAGTAATCCTTTCTTCTTCCTCTCCCCAAATTAACATTTTATCCCTCTTTGATTTGATTTCTTCTAACTTTTTCTTTTTTTTCTTTTTTGCTTCTCTCTCACAATTATTACTTTTCTTGCCTATTCTTTTTATTATCATCTATGGTTTATCATCAATGCCCAACTAAGCCTATAATTAAGGATTTTTTTTTGTATTTATATGGTACTTTTTAGAACTTAATAGGGCAATATATATATATATATTTTTTTTGAAGTATTTAGTAGAGTATGGTAATTTTGGTGGTATAACATCTATTTGGTGAAATAATATTTTTCAAAATAGGATCGATAGAACATAAATTGCATTTGCACTGATAGGTGATTAGATGAAATTGCATCTTCATCAATTTAGAAAATGATCATTCATCTCGTGTTTCAACCATCAAATTACCAAAAATTTTCTTTTGAAAAGGTGATTTCATAAGTTGAAAGCTATTGTAGTTTTAAGAATAGTAAGAATAGTCTTAAAGTGGATTCGAGCTTTTACAATATTTTATTTCTTTTTCCTAAATATCAACAAATTTTATCATCGTTTTTATTCTTTAGTAAAGTTAATTTGGCAAGCCAGGTTTGAGAAAAAGCTATTGGAGTAAATGTTTGATTATTATTTATTTATTTATTTTTAATTTTTAGAATCAACTCGGAGAATAAGGTGATTTTGTCCCATCTTTTATTAGTCGGTGTGTGTGAGCTTTGCTCCTACTAGCTCTATATTGCCATCAAGTCTATTATTGGTTATGTGATAAATTTCATCGTTTTAAATTTATTCTATGGTAAGATTAAAGCATAGGCTCGATTTTTTCATAGCTACAGCCTCACTTGCATGTACAAATCATATTGTCCATATTGTCCATAAAATGTAGTATCAACTTATAGATTCGCACTTTGCTTAACTAAATGCAAAGCAATGATTTATTGTGTAGCCATCACTAATAGATTATTATGAATCAAAGTACCTAAAGCTTCTAACATTTCTAATCTATGACATACACTTGTCGTTTTTAATATTTTTACTAATGAAAATAAATAAATAAATTATTCCTTTTTTTTATCCTCAAGTTTTAGATTTGGTTGCATTTATGTTAGTAAGTTTTCTCATTTGAGATTATCTCTGTTTTGGTTTCTATCATTCTCACTTTTAGTCGTTAATCTTTTATGTAGGACTCAATAGGTATAATATATATTTTAAATACTTTCATGTGTAAATATGTTGATTTAAAAAAAATTAAAGAAACTATGTAGAAAAAGTGTTATTAATTATAATTAAAAATTGATGAAAAAAAAAATTGAAGTTGTATTTTGTTATGATATTCTTGGCAAAAGACAACCAATCTTAAAATCATTCAAATAAAGCATTTAAAGTAGAAGGTTGCTGTTTGGTAGTTAGCAGAGAGAGAGAGAGATCCTCGATTTTTTAAAATGTCTATTTTGGCTAATTATTAAGCCATTATTTTGACATTAATCCCTTCACGAAATAAAATAGAAAATTTGGAAAAAAAGAATTAAATTTATAAAGAAAATAATAATTAAAAAAAACTACAAATAACAGAAATAGAGAACGTGTAGTGCACTGGCAATGGCTGGGGTCTGATGCATGGGATCGCATAGGCTCGTTTTTTCTTTTCCTTTTTTTTTAATGGTCAAAAATCAAAAAGTACCTTAAACAAATAAAAAGAAAAAGAAAAGAAAGGATGAATTTACGAAAATACCCATCCTGCTCTCTTACAGCTGGCCACGTTGTCCTATGCTCCCTCCTAGTTCTAGAGAGAGAGAAAGCTGACTGTGTATGTCACGTGGCATTTGTCACGTGCATTGTTATAATTGAAGGAACGAATGAATGAGTACAAGACATCCACGCGAGGCTGCCCGTATCTTTGTAGGGAGTGTCCATTTTGCTTCTCTCACTCTCTCTTCCTTTTATTTACTTCTTTATTTCTTTTTATCTTTTTATTTATTTTATCATTTTATAAGTTTATTCCTTAAAATCTATTCGCCCAATTATATATAAATTTTTTTATTTTATATTAAATTTATGAATTTGTTCCGGTTCAAAAAATAACTCAAAATTTAAAGTAAACTTTCATATTAAATATAAGGTTAGTTTTCGAACTTCAAACTATACAGATTTAACTCGTAACTCAAATTCTTTCTACATTAATTTATCACTTATCAATTTAATTTCGAAGAATAGAAATAAAAATTAAATTCTAAAATAATAATAATAATAAACAATATACAATATTATAAATTGTTTTTGTATTATATATATATATATATATAAACTTTTTATAATTATCGTCGAATTATGTTGATTTTAATATGTAATTTTAATTCTATTTAAACTAAATAGATTAAAAAAAATAAATGTGTTTAGCCTCCAGCTCGTAAATTTTGTTTTTATACAAATTTAAGCCTACAAATGAATGTTTTTAAAAAGTGGAATTCAAGAGCGGTTACATAACTTTTATGTTGTCACGTTGACTGTATTTTAGTGTATAATTTCATATTTTTTTATAAATTAATTTATTATTGAAAATATTTATCAAAATTATAAATAATAATAAAGGTTGGAGTTTATAGGCATTTTTTTGAACAAAGTTGTTAAAACCCCAACTTTTTTCATCCTAAAATCAAAATTTCCTAATTTTAACCCAACAAATATTAATTTCCATAACATTCAATTTTTAATAATATGGTTTTATTCTATAATTCATTAAAAAAAAACACATAAATACAGCTTTTTAAACAACTATTCAAATGAAAAATATTTAAATTATAAAAATTATAAGATTAAGTTTCACTAGACACAAAATAAATAATTATATATATATATACAGATCCACTATAAATAAAAATTTAGGAACACATTAGCAATTTAATCGTTAATATTGAATATTGATAAAGACTCGTGGAGATGGTGGTTATTAAACACGCGCCAAGTTGTTAAAAGGCTGAACTTTTATGGGACTAGGACAGCCAATTCAATTGCGAGTGGATACAAGTTTAATGATTAAGCGCGTGGGATTATGATTCCCTTTGCAACAGCTCATAACGTCCATCAGAAACGGTCATGCTAGCACATTGTTACTCGTCTGGCTTAGCTTAAATAATTTGTATATATATACTTATTTTTCAAACAAAATTCTATACTTCTTCGTGATTATATTATTCGTTATAATTAATTAATTATGAATGCACACCCCTCCTCTGGGTTACACACTCTTATAAAAATGTTTCGTTCTTCTCTCAAACTAACCAGTTCACTGACACACCGCGCGGTGTCTCATTTACAAGCCATTATGATCCAACATCCTGCTATGACTACGTCACCTAATTAACTTGAACTATTTTTAAAAATTAATAATCTACTTGAATTAAACTATTGTCATAAACCAATGCATGTCATTTTAAGATGTTTTGTGCTCACTCGTATGTATGGTAATAAAAATTTAAACAGATTACCTAATATATATAACTTTACACCAAAACATGCTTAATTTTAGACTTTTTATGATCATGTCACAAAACATGAAGGGTCGACTCATACATTCATGATCACTCTCGTTCAGATGTTGTATTGATTGGACATCTACTTTACTCGGACATCACAATATATTTTTTTTCCTTATGGATAAACAACGTACTGCAAATTTCAAACATTATGATCAACATTACCTGCCTTGGTTTATTCAAACCACCTCGATATATTAAAAATTCAAACTATATATATATAGATAGAGGATTAGTTAATTAAGTAAAAGCGGTAATTATAGGATTAGTTAATTAGGAGTATGTATAAGGAAAACCCAATATATGAAATTTAATTAGGTAATATATGGTTTTGATAGGCTGAGATTATTAGTATTTACTAATTGTAATCTGTAGGTAATTACCGCATTGATTGTCCGATTTAGTTAAAGAATTAAAATTAATTTAATCGAAATTAAAAAATAAATAAATAAAAAGAAATGGTTGTGTGTGTGTGTGTTGACGTTGATGAGATAGATAGATAGGCATAGCCAGGGTTGGGCAATTGCCTATCTGTCAGCCTCTCTGTCTCTCTGTCTTCTTCCATTTCTTTATTTCCATACCACTCTGTTATTCTTCTCCCTTCTCCCTTCTTATATAACCTTCTTCTTCTCTTCCCCACCACCATTTTCTCCCTCCTTCGCTTAATCACCGCCCATTCTTCAGCCATGTTTGGGGATACCACTTTGACCAAGGTGTTCGTTGGGGGCTTGGCTTGGGAGACTCCCAAGGAAGCCATGAGAGATCACTTCGAGAAGTTCGGTGACATTCTCGAGGCGGTTATCATCACCGATAAACTCACCGGCAGATCCAAGGGCTACGGATTCGTAAGTCTCAAGGAATTACGGATTTCTTTTTGTTTTTTTGTTGATTTTTGGCTTCATTGATGATTCTCGAGTTTGTTCTTGATGTTCTTGATGTTCTTGATGTTTTCGATTTTAGGTCACGTTCAAGGAAGCAGAATCGGCGAAGAAGGCTTGTGAGGATTCGGCTCCGATCATCAATGGCCGTCGAGCCAACTGTAATCTGGCTTCCCTTGGCGCTCGGCGATCCTCTAGGTCTGCTTCGGCTACTCCTCCGCAAGGTCCTCAACCAGGTTAACACACTCTTCTCCTCTTCTCTCTCGAAGAAGAAACTGGTCAGTTCAGTATTTGTGAATGGCATTTTCGTAATTAAGTTGGGGAAGATCTGAATATGGTTTGTGATTCCTTGAAGGATCAAACGGTGGTGCGCCGAGGACGACGTCAGCGGCAGCGGGAAACCACGTGCAGTGGTACTACCCGGCGGGGACTCATCCGACGGCGTTTCATCATCAGCCTCATCAGGCCGTCCCTTTCTATGGGTATACCACAAGATCCTATACACTCTTCCGTACTCTATTATTGCCCAGGGATTCTTTAGTATTATTTTTGGTATTTTCTTGTAAATCAACGTAAATTTCGTTTTCTTACAGATACTCCCCAAGCCCCACCTACATCGCCACCGATATCAGTTACAACCATGTCAGTTATTCCTTTATTTATTTAAATTAATAAATCAATTATTTCTTAAATATTTTGAAATTCATTAGACATTAGATTATGATTATTTTTTTTTTTATGTGATGAACAGCAGAAGGTGGGGTATATGAACGGCGGGCCTTACGCGCAGATATATCCGGGGCAGGCCATGGTGGGTGCGAACACATTGATGCCGATGTACCCGGTGTATCATTACCATCAATCACAGGCGATGGGGATGCCGGCACACATATTCCCGCCAAGTCCGACGGCGGCTGGGCCATTTGCGGGGGTTCCACCCACTTCCATTATGTCGAAACCCGCATCCGTTGGCCCCAACCCAGGTCCGTTTTCTCTTCAATTTCTGTGTTGAGTTATTGCGTTTTGTTGGGATGATAGAGATGTATAGAATTACTGCTGCTGTCCTTCGCCCATTGTTTTGCCTTTTGCATGATGTCCAGAAGAACACGGATTTTGGTCAATGGTCAAACGTTATTAACAAGAAAAGATAAAGAAAAAGAAAACAGATCAGACTCCTCCTCCTCCTCCTCCACGTGAAAGGGTAGTTTTAGTAAAAGGGTCTGTCCTCCCCCTCTGCCAACTTGCTTTCCTCGGACCCACGTGCAATTATCAAATTGATTGAGCATATTGTCGAGGTCTATCTTAACTAATTAAGGGGTTGATCATGAATACATCGTTAGTGCGAGGCCTTTCAAAACCACGAGAGGTTATACTTATGCTCAAAGTGGAAAATATCGTATTATATTTTGTTGAACGATGTAATATAATGATGATCATTAAACTGATATTACAAACAACAGTTTGCTTGGTTGTGGAATAATAGGTAGAGTTGGAGGAGGAGGATGCAGGGAATGATGATGATGGTGGTGGTGGTAAAAGAAGAGCAGAGAAGAATCAAGTATAAACAAAATGGGGAAGCAGGCAAGCAGGCAGGCAGAGGCTAAGGAGGGACATTTTTATTTATTTATTTTAAAAATCTGAACATCTCATTCTCTCGGTACATGGCAGACAAGGGAAAACAAAAAAAAAATAACAGAGTAGACAAGGTGACGCTGGGTGGGTGGGGGTGGGGGTGGGGGGCTGCTCAGAACTTACATTATTTTTAGGCTGATCTGTTGTAGCCCTCTCTTTCTTTCTTCTTTTAATTATAAACTCATTTTTGTTGCCATTATCTCTCCCCCAAACCCATCTCTCTTACTCTTATAAGCTCGAATCTCCCGTCTCCAATCAGTTCGACCATAGAAGCTTTCAACGTACAGATTAAAACGTCGAAATAACTCTTTGCTTACTTTAAGGTAAAAAGCTTGCACCTTGAAACCATGAATTATAAGATTATGTGTCAATTTTTGAGCTTGTGGTGCAGTGTTTGTGCTCAAATTTATATGATTTTGTTGAGTTTTCTAAGGTCATGCTTCCCTTTTAATGGTCATGTCGGTGGAAATTGATTGATTAATTATGGTATAAACTTAATTAAATTATAAAGTTTGTAGGAAAAGTGTGGTGCAAGTACCCAATGTCACCATTACAAAATAATTTATATTTATAGTATGAAGGACTGAGGCAAAGTACCAAATGCAAATTTCCAACTTACACAAAATCATTATTTGATTTGACATAAGGTGTCCCAACTATACTATTTCAAGTTATATGATATCCACATCAATTATATCTCTAAATTTTGCTGAATTTGTTCTAAAGTGTTTTTTCTTTTTGTATTTTTTTTTGCTGTTAAGATAATTGTGAGAATTACACCGTAATTGATGTGTAAAAATTGAAATGTACATGTTTACACTGTTCATAATTTCATTTTTGTAAATTGACGTGTTAGTTGATATACAAAAATTTAAGATAACTTACACGTTTAGTCCCTAATATTGGGGGTTTGTGTTAAATTAGTCTCAAAGTTTCAAAATTGAACGCTCGAGTCCCTAACATTTAGAAAATGCTCATTTTGTTGTATGAACTGACAAAATCCATTCAATTGTTAGTGAGGGCGGATGCGACATTTTAAAATTAAAAATATATTAGAATAAATGAAAAACAGTCCCTCTCTCTTGTTTTTTCCCCTTCACCCCTTCCTCATCTAATACAGTCCATAGCCACTCTCGAGTTAACTAAAAGCATTGTTCAACTTTTAAGACTCGTGCGCTCGATTAATAGGTCAAATGTTAAAACTCTCACTCCATATATTATTAAATAAAAAAAATTAGATACAAAATAGACACATTTTTAGAAAATTTTGTGGATTTTGTGGATAAAATGAAGAGGTAGTTGTAGATTTACGGCATAATTTTAACTGAACAAGAAATTAAGTTAAATAATACAATTAAAATAAATGATATATTGAAGAATAAATTTTAATTAAACAAAAAAAAAAAAAAATTTTTTATTAAAGCGTTCAGAATTTAGAGTAAGCTTTAGCCGCATCGATCACTGAAAGGTTAGAAAGAAAGTAGCATAAAAAAAGGATGGATATTTTTTTAATTTAATTTAATTTAATTTGTTCTTTTAAATAAATAAATAAAACAATAAAATTATTATTTCCAACTCTTTTGAGTTTCGAAAGCTTCCATCCAAAATAAATTTCAGGATCTCTCTCTCTAAAACCCAAACCCTCTCTCTTTCACACAGAAATTCCATTTTTCTTTTTTTCTGAGAAGATCCGGTGAGGTACACTCGTTTCCCTTCTCTGTTCATTGCAATTCTCTGTTTACCTCTAATTTAATGGTGTTTTATGTTTCGCAATAACCATATTTTCACTCTCGTCGGTTCTTAGATCCCGACTGGTTTTCTTAATTAGGGCTTATGCTGTTGTCTGAGTTTTTTTTTTTTTTTTTTTTTTTTTTTTTTTTTTTTTTTTTTTTTTTTTTTTTTTTTTTTTTTTTTTTTTTTTTTTT
>NW_019268537.1:839602-848669 GCF_002738365.1 Cucurbita moschata
TTTTTTTTTTTTTTTTTTTTTTTTTTTTTTTTTTTTTTTTTTTTTTTTTTTTTTGAGCTTTTGTTGATTGTTTTTCCTTGTTTTTCGCCTCCCTTTTTGTGAAAAAATTGCTCAGATTCTGTTTTTCATGGAAGAGCCGGACGAGAGAGATGCTTCTGGCAGTGTTTCGAAGTCAACTGTCACTGCTGGGAAGCATGTAATGGATGATTCCGGTGTTAGTGTTAGGAAGGAGCGGGTTCAGAGTGAGTTGACCGAGGAGGCGGGGACAGCGGAGGGGGGTGATGGGGCTTGTAATGGTGGTGGTGAGGATATTATGGTGGAAGTTTTGGGTGCGGATGTTTATTTTGATGGTGTATGTACTGATAGGACAGCTGCGAATTCGGATGGCGGTTCAACTGGGGAGGAGCCCAGTGTGGAGAGGGATGATGTCGGTGTCCTTGACGAGCCTGATGTGGGGGTTTCTGGTGGCATGGAAAGTGAGGGAGTATCAGGGGTTGGGGAATCAATTAAAGAAACGTCTCAAGAAGTTGTGGAGGGTGATGAAAGAGCCGTTGATGCAATGGTCCTTGATAATGATGCTCGGGCGGATGATTCTTCAACAGTTTCTGGTCATGTGGAGAGAGAGACTGAAGCTGCTCATGTGGACGAGGAAAACACTGGAAGCAAGGAGGCTACGGACTTAGATACTCGGGTGGTACGTAGTCAAGGTAGTTTAGTCCGTAATAGTCCAGATGATAAAGTTTTGAACAACGAGGAGCCTAAGAAAGTGGATGTTCATCCTCCCACAGAAAATGGGGTTGAAGAAGACCCAGTGCATGCAGATGGGGTAAGCCAACTTGTAAAAGAGGAAGCTTCAATAAGTGATGGGGAAGAAAGTCTGGCAAAAGAAACAGGCCAAAAAAGTGTGGTGGAAGGTGAGCTAATTGTTGATACACCAGTTGATCTGCAGGGTACAGGACTTGTAGCTTCAGATGGTAGTGAAAATTCAAATTCACAGGGCCAAGATGCTACTGAAAAAGCTCCAGACATGTTTACCAAAAAAGAATTGAATCCTGAAGTTATTTCTCAGAGCGATGGTTCAGAGAAAGTCCTTTCTAATTTGGAGAGGGATGGGAAGTCGGTTAAAGTCCCCGAGGTAGCAGCACAGACGCTTGATAGTGAGAATTTGAATCCAGGTATAGCTGTTCCTGAAAATGTGGCGAATTCAGACCAATCTACAGCTGTTACTGAACATATGGCGAGTACAGATTCAATATCATCAAGTCAACCAAACCAGGATGCTGAGGTAGTTGTTGCAGCAGAAAATGATGGTAAATTTTTGGCTCCGAGTATTGAAGTTTCTGCTGAAAATGATCCAAATTTGAACATGCAGATAGAATGCAGGAATATGGAGTCGGATCCGCAATCCAATGGACAAGGAGGGGGCATTGGCGTAGAAGTTGAGGAAAATGCTGTTATTGATACTAATTTGGCTGATTTTGAGAATGTGGAAGGAATGGAAGTTGATCAGTGTTTCAATGTTAACCAGGTGGGTTTACATGGCGAGGAAGAAATGGAAGATGTGACAGGTATTGATAATGACGATGATGAAGTTGATGAATGTGCAGCAGAGAATCCTTTTAGTTCTGTACAATTGCATCAAGCTCGTTATCACCTGCCATCAGAGAATGAAGGTGATTTTTCTGTTTCTGATTTAGTGTGGGGTAAAGTGAGGAGCCATCCTTGGTGGCCAGGTCAGATATTTGATCCATCTGATTCTTCTGATAAGGCAATGAAATATTATAAAAATGACTTCTTTTTGGTTGCTTATTTTGGGGATCGAACATTTGCTTGGAACGAAGTGTCTCATTTAAAGCCATTTCGGACAAATTTCTCCGAAGAAGAGATGCAAAGCCATTCAGAGGCTTTCCAAAATGCTGTTGATTGTGCTCTAGAAGAAGTCTCTAGACGATCAGAATTGGGGCTAGCGTGTGCTTGCACACCCAGAGAAGCATATGACATGATTAAATGTCAGGTTATTGAAAATGCTGGTATTCGAGAAGAATCATCTAGAAGATATGGTGTAGACAAATCTTCCAGTGCCACATCGTTTGAACCAGCTAAATTAATTGAATATATCAGGGAGTTGGCGAAGTTTCCATCTGATGGCAGTGACCGTTTGGAACTAGTGATAGCTAAGGCACAGCTGACAGCTTTTTATCGTCTAAAGGGTTATTATGGCCTGCCTCAATTCCAATTTGGTGGCTTGCGACAGTTCCAGTTTTGTGGGGGGCTGGCAGACAAAGAGTTAGACAGTTTAGGCAGTGAAATACAATCAAGTGATTTTCTTCACCATGGAGCTCATTGTCAGGATGATACACAGACATCCCCACGTAAGGAGAATTTTGAAGGTCGGAGTAGTTCTTGTCATAAACGCAAACATAATTTGAAGGATGGTCTGTATCCTAAGAAAAAAGAAAAGAGTTTGTATGAACTAATGGGTGAAAATTTTGACGATATAGATGGAGAAAATTGGTCTGATGCAAGGATAACTTCCACATTGGCGTCGCCTTCTTCAAAAAGACGGAAGACTGTAGAACATCCTATTGATGATTCTGGTGCTCCAGATGGAAGGAAAACTATATCCTTGGCAAAGGTTTCTGCAACCGCACCTCTTAAACAGTCCTTCAAAATTGGTGATTGTATTCGTAGGGTTGCAAGTCAGTTGACTGGTACGCCTCCAATTGTCAAGTCTAATAGTGAGAGGTTCCAAAAGGCAGATGGAAGTTTTGATGGGAATGCAATCTATGAATCTGATGTTTTCCTCCAGAACTTTGATGATGCTCAAAGAGGAAGGGTAAATTTTCCTGCAGAGTACTCCTCGGTGGATGAATTGCTAGGTCAACTTCAACTAGTAGCAAGCGATCCAATGAAGGAATACAGCTTCTTGAACGTAATTTTCAGTTTTTTCACCGATTTTCGAGATTCTTTAATTTTGAAGCAGCAGCCTGGGATTGAGGAGGCCATGTGCAGAATCAGTGGTAAGAGGAAAGCACAATTTACTAATACTGTTGCTTCACCACATACTTTTGAATTTGAGGATATGAGCGACACTTACTGGACGGACAGAGTAATCCAAAATGGGACTGAAATTCAGCCACCTCGTAAAAACAGAAAACGAGATTACCAACTGGCAGTTGCAGAGCCAGAAAAGGTTCCTCAAGGGAATCGCAGGCCTTACAAGAAGCGACATTCTGCTGGAAATCATGCTATGACAGCTGAAAAGTATACTAGCTTTGTAGATCAGCCATCGCCTGCAGAACTAGTAATGAACTTTTCTGAGGTGGATTCTGTGCCATCAGAAAAAACCCTGAATAATATGTTTAGGCGGTTTGGACCCTTGAGAGAATCTGAGACAGAAGTGGATAGAGAGGGTGGTCGTGCAAGGGTAGTTTTCAAAAAATCTTCTGATGGGGAAATTGCTTATAGCAGTGCTGGAAGGTTCAGCATCTTTGGACCAAGACTTGTAAATTATCAGCTTAGTTATACTCCTTCTACCCTGTTTAAAGCTTCTCCAATTCCCAGACTTCAGGATCAGGAAATGCATCTTGATCTTAGCACGACTCAATTCCAGGAAATGCAACTTGATTTATCCTCTTTCCACGACCATGAAATGCAGCTTGATTTATCTTCGATTCATGACCAGGACATGCAACTTGATCTTTCCACGATTGAATACCAGGAAATGGAATCTGTTCTTGGTTCACACCATGACCAGGACAGTAAATCTAATTACACTGCTCATCTTGGGGAGATGCAGGCTGGTTTTTCAACAATCCAATATGAGCGGCAGTCTCATCTTTCCTCGATGCATGATCAGGAACCGCAAACTGTTTTTGATTCAAACCAGGAGACACAATCGGGTCTTGTTACTTCTCAAGACCAGGAATTGCATCATAATTTCACCTCAACCCAGCTTGGGGATATGCAAGCGGATCATACTTCAACTTCTCGTCATGATGAGCTACCAGTTTCTGCCTCATCCCACGAGCAGTATATGCCACCAGTTTTTGCCACAATCAAGGAGGAGAAGACACAACCAGCTATTACTACATTCCAAGATGATTCACAGTCAATTCTTGGAACAATCCAGGAGCAGGAGACACGCGCTATTATTGACACTGCCCAACTGGGTAGGATGCAAGCCGATCTTAATCCAACTCATCACGAGAAGCCAACTGTTCCTGCCACAAGCCTGGAGCAGGAAACTCAGCCAGTTTTTTCCATGGTCCAGGAGGGGACTCCGCCAGTTCTTTCCACAAGCCAGGAGCAAGAGAAGTTAGCTATTATTGGTGGCACTACACATCACGAGGAGGGGCGACCTGTTCCTTCCACCCCCCAGGACCAAGAAACACAACATGCTGGGCATGAGGAAGATGTTCTTGGAACAAAAATGCAGGAAACTCAATCTGTTACCTCTGCAGCTCATGAACAAGAAGACACACAGCCTGTTGTTTTAATGGGGGAGGAGGTTCAAGGAGAAACTCAGCTGGCTCCTGTCTTTACAGAGGGGCAGAAAGCACAAGTTCTTGACACTTCGGTGGGACATAAGTCCGAGCATGATCCTGGTGCAAATGAGAGGGCCACTCAATCTGTTACTGTAGCTGATGGACAAGACGATACACAACCACTTGTTTTGACTGGTGAGGAGGTTCAGGAAGAAACCCAGCCTACTCTTGCCTCAGCCCAGGAACTGGAGACTGAGCCAGATTGTACCTTGGTCCTGGAGTTGGAACATGATAAGGATGCTATGCAAGGGCAGGAGCTGCAACCTGATCACGTGCCAACTGAGGAGGAGCATGAGGCTGTGTCAGAGTCTCCTACATCCCAAGTGCAGGATGTGCAGTCTAACCTTGCTCCAGAACTTGACCAGAATCTGCTTCGTGATAATGCTACGAATGAGGTAACTGAGGTGCAATGTAATGATGACACGAATCAAGAGCAGGAGGTACAATATGGTAATAACACAAATCAGGAGCAGGAGGTGCAGTATGACATTCCTACAAATCAGGAGCGGGAGAAGCAATATGGTAATACCACTGATCAGGAGCAGGAGAAGCAGTGGGACACTCCAACAGATCTGGAGCAGGAGAAGCCATGCAACAATGCAGCAGATAAGGAGCAAGAGATGCAATGTGACAATGCCACAAGTCCAGAGCAGGAGATACAATGTGACAATGCCACAAACCAGGAGCAGGAGATGGAATGTGGTAATGATGCAGATGGGGAGCATGCAGTGCAATCTTGTGAGGCTGCATCCAATGAGTCTGATGGACAATCTGATCATGAGCACGAATTGCAAGCTGATCGTGATGCCACTAACCAGGAGCGGGAGACAGAATCCAATTTTGCCACACAAGAGCAGGACGTAAAATCTGATGTTGCCGTAAAACATCCTGCCCAGGATCAGGCAATGAAATCTGATCTTGCCGCAATTCCAGACTCAGACACACATACTATTCCTGCCCCCACGAAGGATCAGGAGATGCAACTTGGTCTTTCATCTTTGGCAAAGAACACAGATTAATTTTCAGGTATGTTTACGTTACTTTGCCCTCCAGTTTCAGATGCTCTCTAAAACTTTGTTTTGACGTACTAGGATATAAAGGTTTCTTTTCTTTTTGTTCCCCACTCAAAAACACATAAAGTTGCTGGTACCTTTGACCTTGATGATTATTTTTTCTCAAGTATTGTTGGTTTGTGAATGGCCTTACAATCGCTACAGACCCATGACTGTTATTTGATGGTCGATTTATATGTATATACTTGAGGAATGGGATGGTGTGCTTTCAACATTAAAGATAGAACTAAGATTGTGTAATTCACATTTTCACTCAGTACACACTCAATTTTATGGCCCTGTATTTCTTATCTGCTCAATCTTACCAGTATTATATTTGGCTATGATGTTGATCATTTCACAATATTTCAGATTATGAGGAAATGCAGTAGCCAACCGAAGAACACAGTGCCGCTAATGAGAGAATAAGATGACAGGCGCCAGAAGAGGTAACCGGACCATCAGTTCCATTCAGGGTTACTTGAGGTTTGGCCCCTTCGTTTCATTCCTAAATATTGCCAGGTTTTAATACTGTAACTTAGATCCTCCCCAGTAGAATTAGTTTAATGTAAATTTATGTTCGCTGAAGTTTTCCTCCTACTTTCGGTTGATATTTTTTGGCGGAGGCCAGCCTTTGAATCTGATACATCGGGCATTGTACATGATATTTGCAATCACAGCCATTGAAGTGTAAGCATGGAGGAGCTTATTTGGAACTTCCAAACGGTTTTGAAACTTTAGCTTTCCTTCTTGGATAGTTGTTGCTCCAATGTATAGGAATCCTCTAGGAGGTTGGAATCATGAAGTTCTTAGAATCGTGGGCCCTCATTTTGATTTGATGACTGAAATTTGGCAACCTGGGCGTTTTTATTTTGTTTGAATTATGAAATAAAGCTTTAGAAAGAAATTAAAAGGGGAGTGTTTCAGGTTAAAGTTTGTACCTTTTCCTTCTGAGTCTCTCTTCCCTGCAAACCCCATCTGCCATGTGCTCTCAAAGGGGTAGAAAGGGTAGAAAGGGACGTCCTGTATGATCGAATAACGACACTATTTGTTTGAAGCCAACTCCACATTAAAACTCTACAAAAAGATGTCCACACAAAATGCGCATTTGGAAGATTTGAATTCCATAAAGAAGTGGTCCAAACAAACTCTGGGAAACACTGTTGTAGTCCCGAAGAGAATCCCTTTGAGTATGATCAATTAGTATTTCCCCTTTTATCTTTTCATTCCGTACCCTCTGTATGGGACTATGTCCATAGGCTTATTGTTCTTAAAACCTTTTCGCTGTTCTCAAGCCCATTTTTGTGAATTGATGATGGGACATAAAATTTATAGATATTTGTTTTGGATTAATTTGATTTGATTGTGTTTATAGTATTATGATTGAGAAGAAGTCAAAAGGGGCAAGTAGAGATCCACTGACAGACCAACTCCCACTGTCCATCAACCAACATCATACCTGCCCTGCATCCCCCTTCACTTCATAACCTGTATTTCTTCATTATCATCTCTCATTATGTATATATATATTGTATGTATGTATATATTGTTTCCGCTGATTCTTATCAGTAAAGTAGAGCAGCATAGGGTTGATGGAATTAAACCCATTTTAGAAGGGATGAAAGAATAGACTAACGTGGAATTTTGACTGACTGATATGAAATGAGTGAAGAGAGCTTTATTTTGGTTTGAAAGGGGTTTCTGATTGGTTGGAAAAGTGGATGGTGAGGCCTCAGAAGATGGATTTTGACCCAACTTTTTGTAGAATAATAATCATCATTCTACATTCTACATTCTACATTCTACACTGCCCAAACTTGGGTGCTTTTGATTCTAATCTTCTTCTTTGATTCCTTTTCTTGTATTTGTTTGGCAACAAACATGATTTCATCATCTTTATCTTATACCATCTTTTCTCACTTTTAGCTGACATGAAGCTTCATTTGGCAACATCTTATGTGTGAAAATCCATTATGCCTGGTTGTTGTTGTTGGGTTATCTTCCATTCACTATCTAGCAACGAAATCGTTCAGATCAACATCAACATCATCAACATCGGTATCATGTGTCTTTCAAGAAGATAATTTAGTCATTAAAGGAGTCGTCTGGTTGCCTTTTTTGCTTCGGGTTTCTAAAACATTTGCTAACCGTTGTTTTTTGCTCTCCATTGTGTAGAGATTTTAGAAACAACAAAGTAAAGTTTTATATTTGTGGTCTTTCAAGAATATCTTAGGCATATAACATAAAACTTGTAATCCATTTAGATTGATAAGTGGAGTACTAATTGTACTTTGGAGATGAGTTGGAAGCACATTCAGCTTCTTTTTAGTACAGATGTCATCATCCTAAGCCCTAAATTCACAGCTGGTTAAATTAGCATAGGATACGATAATTAAATTATTTAAAAAAGAAATTTGGGGAGTTCCCAAACGCCAACGCTAAGTCCAAGTAAGCAACGACGCGTGGACTTTCTTTTTCTCTATCTTATCCCACAAATTATTTTAATGGACTCCAGTTTTTATATTTATTTAATTATACCATTTAAAAAAAAATGCCACTTGGACCAACCCCCGTTTCTCTCTTCCACGTGTCACTCACACATTTTTAACAAACTTACTTAAATCTCTGTCCTTCACCTTTAAAAAAATATTAACAAATTTTACTGATGTATTTTTTTTTAAATACGTTAAAATGTTAATAATTTATTAAATATTTTTTAAAATTCAGCAAACATATTAAACATAAATTAAAAATTTAATAATTTTTTTAGAAATAGACATAAGCTATAAAAGATTAAATTTAGAATTTAATTAATTTATTATATATATATATATATATGAAAGAAGGGTTGGAATGTTTGGTTATCTACCTTCTATTTTGAAGGTCTCGTGATGGTGCACGTGATGTTGACATTCATTTGACATTTCTATACCATCTAAATATAAACTTTTAATTTCTTTTTTTTTTTCCTAAAAGAATATTTGATGATACCAATATCGATTTTTTTGGTGTGAAAATGGTTTTATTCATTATTTTTTTATTACAAAATTAGATAAAACTCATTAATATTTTATTTAAAAAATATTTATGAATTTTTAAATGCAAAAATAATTTAAAAGTGAGGTGAGGGAGGGAAGTGTGTTGGTTTAAGCAGCATAATAAGGTTTTAATGTTGGATTAATGGGGTGTTTTAATATTGATCAGTGGTTAATATAAAATGGAAAAAGACCCATTTTGGTAGTTACAAATAAAATAAATAAATAAATAAATAAGAAATTATAAAACATATCTTTTTCATAATTGAGTTTGATTACAGTAAAGCAAAACTATATATTTCTTCACCCAATGCCAAAGGTCCACACGTTATAAAGACTCCTCTTCTTCTTCTTCTTCTTCTTCTTCTTTTTTTTTTTTTTTTTTTTAATGTCTCAAATTTTCAATATATTGTAAAAAAAAAAAAAAAAAAAA
>NW_019268537.1:849070-855741 GCF_002738365.1 Cucurbita moschata
TTTTTTTTTTTTTTTTTTTAATATTTTAAAAAATTAGCTGATATATTGACATAAAATTAAATTTTATGTAATTTTTTATATTTAAATCTTAAACCCGCCAATAGATACAAATTTAAAAATTAAAAATTTAAAGTCCTATTAGATATTTTTTAAAATTTAAAAAAAGAAATAAACACAACTATGAAAGGTCGGATATTAAAACAGAATGCAGTGTGCTTAAGCTCTTACGAGTAATTAATATGAACGGATATTTTTGAATGGATTAATTGGGTATCTATGTTAGTGTCTAAAAAGAGTTTTGGGTTAGGGTGGTAGGTGACAGCTACCCTAATTTTGTGCCAACAAATTTTATTTATTAGGTTGGTTGTCTCACACAATGAGAGCCATTTTAATGCAAATTATTTACTTTTATTTTAATTATTTTTACATTTTTTTATAATTTAAAAAAAAAAAAAAAAAAAAGGTGTCTGAAATGGGAGATTCTAAAAGTTGGAGCCCCTAAATGAAAACCCCCTTTCTTTATTTTGATGCCATTTTACTTCACACTCATTTCACTTTAATCCCTTTCCCCTTTTTCCCTTTCATTTCATACCCTAACTATCCATTATTTATTTATTTCTTCCAAAAAAAGAAGCTTCTAGTCAAAATTACCAATATAACCCTAATAATTTCAAAATAAATTAGAAATAAGTTCATTTTTTATTATTTAGTCAAGAATGTTTGAATAAATAGGAGTTAATTGATTGATTTTAGGGAGACTAATTAATTATTGTCCTTTAGTATTTAAATTAATTGTCAAATGAATTAGAAACCGAGAGCTTGTTTACTAGGTCTTAATTAGAGAAACTTGACTACCGACAAGATGGTTTCTATTAAAATGTGAGAAAATTCCAGTTCTAACCCTTTAAAAGATTCATCGAAACATGAACGAGAATGGTATTTAATTTAACGAATTGAATTATTTTAAATAAAATACAAAAATGGGTTAATATTTGAAGTAATTTGGTTGGAAAATGGAAGGGATGACCAAAATTTTCTAAATTGATGAAAAGAGTGGCTATGGAAATTCTACCTTCAAAATGTCACATATACTTTTTAATCTTTTTTTTTAAATAATTATTTATTACACCAATAATATACTCTCAATTTTTTATATATTAAAAAAATTCTAAATTTGACCGTCTATAAATTTTTAATTTTATTACATTAGACGACCGATTTTACTTCGGTTGTACTTTTGAAAAAACGAAACTTCAAAATCTTATTAATTTAACAAAAATCAATTTTACGACAGTGAAAATTTAAGGGTAAAACAATTCGACTCGTTTTTTTAATCATATTTTTTTTTATTGTTCGTATAATTTAACCTAAAAATGAAGCGGTTTCTCATTCTATCGCTTTCTTGCCTCCCACGAGCCTAATGGTTTTTCTTTTTCCACACCAAAATTTGCTCTATAAAAAAAAAAAAAAAAAAAATTGAATTAGTCCAATGTCATTGTCACTTAACACATCAAGAGTGGGTTGTTTGGGCAAGAAGATTACGTTGTCTCAGTTCCCTACAAGTCCAATCCTAATTTTTGAAAAACACTCAGTAAAGTTTGGATTTGATTACTGGTGACGATTACGAATCCGAACAATAATTTTAGATGTGTTGATTTGATTTGTCAAGCGTAGGTGTCGAGTATTTTTTTTCCTTTTACAGTAGATATTTAATGTGTTCGATAGTGATTTTATTTTTAATTTTTTTTCTTAGAAAAAAAAAATGAAATGGACTGAAAATCAAGATTAGTCAGTGATTAGTTGTCATTAAAGTATTGGAAAAAAGCCTAATAAACCAGTCCAAACCCATTCTACCAAGTCAAAGTAAGGGTCATGCATGGAATTTTCAAACCTTCTTTTTTATTATTATTAAGAAACCATTACCAAATTATTAATTATTATTATAAACGTATCGGTTACAGATACATCCTTGTTGACACTCGTTCTCTTCTTCAATCGATGGGAGACCCTTAACTCATAAAAAATGTTTCATTTTTCTTCCGAATCGACATGGGATCTTACGATAAAACTCATTATTTATTATAATTTATAAACGGGTTGAAAATTTAAACCCCATGAAAAAAATTACTCGGAATAAATTGATTTTTTTTTTTTAATTGAAGCTATTTTTCTAAAATAGATGTGATTTGGCCATCAAATCATCCATAGAGAATAATTTGTTTAACTTAAAGTTTCACTTTAATGGAATAAAGCAAAGAGTCAAGTAAATTGGAAGCAATGGCTTCTTTTTATTATTTATTATTTATATTTTTAGGATGAATTTTAGAATTAATGACGTAAGCAATAGTGTGCATGACGTAGGCGGCAAAGTCATCCTCTCCCCACTAAAATCTTGTGTTTATAAGAGCTTCTCAGCCTCTTTCATTGCTCCAAACACACTAAAAAAATTTCCTTCTCATTTTCTCATTCTCCAAACAGAAAATTCTCTCTCCTCATTTTCTCTTCTCTCTCTACAAAAAAAAAAAAAAAAAAAAAAAATGGANTACTTGGCCAAATGTACTAATGCTCCCTCAACGCCGATCACTGTTCCAAACCACCCCTTATCTTACTCCCCAATCTCTTCTTCCTCCGCTGCCACCACCAATTTTGGTTCCCCACCCACTTCTCAGCCGTCGTCTCCCCCGCCGCCTACGGTGATCCTCAGCCCCTGCGCCGCCTGCAAGATCCTCCGCCGCCGCTGCGTCGAGAAGTGCGTTTTGGCTCCATATTTCCCTCCGTCCGAGCCTCTCAAGTTCACCATTGCTCATAGAGTCTTCGGAGCTAGCAATATCATCAAATTCTTGCAAGTATGCCCAAAAATTTAATTTTTTTTATTAAATTAATTCACACCCACATTTTGAAATTCCCCAATTTGTCCTTCCAATCTATTTTTGTTTAGAGATTAAGGTTAGGAAATTATTATTAGTAATTCCATGTATTGTAGAAAAAAAACATTAATTAATTAACTTTTTTTGGTATTTTTAAAAACAAACAAAAGGGTATAGTCGGATTTAACTAAAAAAAAAAAAAAAGAAATGAGTTGATTTGACTTAACTGGGTTTGACTTTTGATGGGACATAATCCCGTAATCAATGCAACTTTGGTCTCTCTAATTTTCCTCTAAACCTTATTATTAAACAACTAATTAAAGATTTAACTTTTTCTTAATATTTGCAGGAGCTGCCAGAGTGTCAGAGGACAGATGCAGTGAGCAGTATGGTATACGAAGCAAATGCGCGGCTGCGAGATCCAGTGTACGGCAGCGCCGGCGCTATTTGCCAGCTGCAAAAGCAAGTGAGCGAGCTGCAAGCCCAGCTAGCCAAGGCGAGGGCGGAGGTGGCTAATATGCAGCACCAACAAGCCAACTTACTGGCTTTGATTTGCATGGAAATGAGGCAATCGCCGGACCCCGTTTGGCCGCCGCAACTCGTCGACACTACCTGCTTCCTCGACGACGCCGCCCTTAGCTCGCCGTGGGAGCCACTTTGGACGTGATTTCAAAGTTAATTGTTTTGGAATGATATTTAATTTGGGTTAGAGAAGGATTTAAGTTAATTATTATAGTAAAATTATACTTTCAATATATAAATATAAATGGTAATGTTGATGATTATAAGATAATAATGTTAGTTATTTAACTAAATTATGAAATGGGATCCAAAGTTTTTCCCTATAATTGTAATCGAGCTTCAATTCAATGGTGAATTTTTTATTTTTCATTTTAAGTAATAAATATTATCTTAATTTTATAATAATTGGAGTCGGACCCATTTATTTATTACATAAATTATTTAGGACAAGAGCATATAAAGAGTGTTCTTAAAAAGGAAATAAGTTGTCGTTTTAACCGAAAAAAAGAGAGATTTATTTTTAATAGACTTACATGCTCATACATCAAACTCACTTTTAACCTAAAATAACTGCGAGCTGATCTGTACATATTAATAACATGTCTGATTTAATTACGATAATAAATGATATTTATTTATTTAATAAATATATTATGATTAATAAAAAAAGGGAAAAAAAAGTTGCAACCATAAATTGACTTAATTGCAACTTTCTTCCCATTCTCTTTCAACTGGCTCTAGTTTCTCTCATTTTGGTCACATTTTCAAACATCTAGAAGAAATAGAATTAAAAAATAAAAAAAACTCCAATAGTGTGTTGAAAATTAATTGAATTAATTTAAAATTTTAATGAAAGAAATTATTAAAAAATTACTTCAATCTTCAAAAATGATGGGTCTGTAGATTTAAAAATTAAAAAAAATTAAATTTAGAATTTTTATAGTAATTATTATATTGTAAAATAAAAAGGGAGGGAAAGAGAAATATAATATTATTATTACTATTATATTGAAAGTGACATAAGTGGAAAGTGTAAAACAAATTACTGATTCAATGGATTAAATTATTACATTATTGCATGCATAAGTTTCCATTGCTACACTCAAATTTCTATTATTACAAATAATTTTCTTATTATTTTTCTGTTTTTTTTTTCTTATTTTCTTAACAAAACACAAGAATTAAATCATATATTTAATTATTATAATTATTATGGACTACCAATAAATAAATAAATAAATAAATAAATAAATAAATAACCTAAGTAACGATAGAGTAAAAAGTAGATATATAAATGACTGAAAAGAGTCGAGATGAATAATTAAAATTCACCGACTTAAATAACGCGTTTTTTTTTCCGGTTCTGAATATAAGTTAAAATTATGTTTGTAATTAAGCGAAGAACGAAAATTACCTATGTGTCGGCGGAAATATGAGAAAATTTTATTTTATATTTTTGTTTTTTATTTTTCACAAACATGTCGGCCCATCCAATGGGCAACCTTGTAAGTAAATGCCATCCACACGTTCAAAGAGATCTCCCCCGTCCAAAAGTTCCAAGAATTTAATTTATTTTTCAAATTAATGTAGATTTTCAAGTGTAAATCAATTTAGATTCAAAATCAACGGAATAAATTTCAAAATAATATAGAAGTAGCAAGAAAGTTAATATATAATTCTTGCTAAATAAATAAATATATATATATATATATGTATGTATATGTAAGAATAATGAATTATAAATAATAATTAAGGAAAAGAAAGATATTGTTGTAGATTTGTTAGGAATCAATTTTGGAAGTACACAAAAAAATAAAGACATTCATACTTTGCTTCTCATATTTTGTCTTCTCATATTTTGTCTGTTTTTTAGTATGTTTTAGATTCGTGATGTTGTGATTGATGATGATATTTTAAAAGGCTTTAACTTCATTTAAAAAAAAACAGAAATATAATTTTGAGAAATTATTTGTAAATATTAACGTGGCCGACAATTCTATATTCTTGAAATTTTTTTTAAAAAAATATGTATATTTAAATAGAGAGATCTCTTGAAATATATGTTTTTTATAACATACGAATGAAAATAAAGCATGAAAAAATATATATATATATATATATAAAAGCCTACTATTTATTTATATATATTATATGTGATATTTTGAGAGAGATCTAAGTCGACCAATAATAAAGATATTGGGTAAGTGTATATATACAAACGGATTTGTCAACTCGGACCAAATTTGTTTGCAGCCACATTAGACTTTTTTTTTAAATAAAAAATAAGAAAATAAAATACTTTGTTGTATAAAATTTGAGACCACATAAATTAGAGAGAAAAAGTATGTAATAAAAATGTAGAAGATAATGAACTCAAGTAACTCCCAAACTTTGGTAAATGAGACAAATGAATGGTCGTGTTATTAGGTGAAACGTCCAACTACAAATTATTTTTCCTATTGTTATTTCTACGTCGTATTATTCATTTTTTTTATCAACTATGTATTCTCTTTTTTAATATGTATTTTAAGTTTCTTAAATACTTTTTTTTATAATAAAAATAAATGCAGCATTTTTCCACATTATATCATATAGTAAGAAGAAAAATTAAAGCCTTTTCTTTTATTGATCATTGTTTTGACTTCATTGACAATATTGGTCTTGCTCTTTCTCTTTGTAATGGGAAAGCTTTGAATTATTGAAAAATAAATAAATTATTATAAAAGGATGAAAAAAAAAAAGAAAAAAAAAAGAAAGAAGAAAAGGTGTGTGAAAATGGAGTTTGTGTTCGTTAGTTGATTATGAATGAGAAATATAGAAAGTTGTAATTAATTTAATGGCACCCAAATTGAAGTCTATCCTAACTAAGATCAACAATTAATGTGAAATATGTCAAAGAAAATGACCATTTTTCCTTCATTTTAATTTGGTGGTCAACCTTATTTTTTGGAATTTTGTTGGGATTGTAGCACACACATTAATTATATACATATGGCCTCATTAATAAACTTAGAATTCAACTTTACGTTAAAAAGTATTAATGTTTTTTTTTTTTTTTTTAAATTTTTTGGTAAAGATTCGAACCCATAATTTAGAATTCAACTCAACTTTATTATAGATTCTTAAGTGTGGTGATGCGGTTTCAATCATAATAATCTATTAAGAGGATAATATCTGCTAGCGGTAGATCTAGATCGTTACATACTACAAGTTTCGAAGTGGATAAGGAGTAAATTTTTAATTCAAATTTTATTAACAAATGACCAAAAAAAAAAAAAAAAA
>NW_019268537.1:856252-861983 GCF_002738365.1 Cucurbita moschata
AAAAAAAAAAAAAAAACCATAAGAGGATAAAATTGAATAGGTTGAACATAGATTAGAAAGAAAAAAGGGCAAAAACATGAAAGAACAAAAAAGCATTCAAGACATTCATTGAATGAATGTAAAGTACAAATTTTGTGTTGTGCTCTGTTTAATCTTTGACTTAGTATTTTATATTGCAACAATTTATTATTGTTGCACCACTAGACAATGTACTATTTACTAGTAATATAAACCCACCAAAAAGAAGAACAAAAACCAGGGGCTGCAAATTGCAAAATTTGATCTTCATGAATATTATAGGTTTTAAATTACAAGTTTAGGAACTAAACTTTGATACAGATAACGAGTTCAAATCATCATATTCTATCACCACAAGCCTCAATAGCAGAACGAATTTTCCAAGTTGATATCATATCTGATCCAGAAAGGACTCTGTGTCCAAGTTTTGATACCTTAAACTCGTTTGTAGAAGAGAACATAAGCCCTGTCATGTAACACGTTATCCTTCCCGATTGCAGTGACAGATGCATCGTCAAATCGAAGCCATTGGTCATTATGGTATCGAACATCAGCAGTGTAATGTCCCTTTGAGGACTCTCTTCCATGATGGGTTATGGTAGCCACAAGTTCATATTTCCTACCCTGAAAGAATTGCAATGACAGGAACACAATTAGCTTTCTTTCCAATTGATATTTGATAACAAAACCCCACCCCTCGCCCCCAATACACACACACACACACACAATCTCCCTCTAAAGACCACAAACAATCATGGAGCAGTAACGGCCCAAGACTAAGCTAACAGATATTGTCCTATGTAGGTTGTTTTCCCTTTAAGGGCATTCCCTCAAGGTTTTAAAATGCGTCTACTTTGTTGTCCTTTCCAACCGATGTGGGATCGTAAGAGGGTGGAATATCAAGTACCTCTGTGGAGGACGACACAAGAAGATCGCGGTTTAAAACCAGCTCAAGTGGGAAATGCACAGACTTATTCAACTTGGTACTTCCGTGGCTTCCATAGCCAAAACGCTTCAGGTGCAGTATCATTATCTTGGACAGTTTCTGTATCTTCACAGATTTGCTAGCAGACACAACGCCAGCCTGCATAAAATATATCTCGATTTCAGAAACATATGAAACTAAAAGTATGCTTAGTGAAGAGTGTCTGCACTCAATATTCACACATCAGAAAGAGGATTCTATAGCTATGCACAAGATAGTACACCTTCCCAGCAGCTGATGACCGGTACCCTTCAAGAGTTTCTGGTGCAGAAAACAAACGTAGAGCATCCTCGATAGTGCGAACAGCTTGAGGGTAGATATCAAGGTGCAGTGAAAAAAATGGCTGGCCAGTAGCTGAAGGTTTATTTCCTACTCAATCCCATAGAAGAAAATGGATCAGAGGTGATCATATCAAGAAAAAGCAAGTATCTAGACAGCAATAAAATATTTGGTTCCTGTCCATTGAATTTTAGAGGGATTCCAAGATACTAATTAAATTCTAAACCAAAATTATTTACAATCTTCCATTCGCTTTAAAAACCAAAACAATAGCAGACCAAAAACCCATGACTCTTGTGCCCATGTGTATGGTGAAGCATATACTACCTCTTACTTTCACCATGCTTGTCAGTTGCCCTCCAAAAATTCCAGTCAACTCTGAAGGAACAAAACTCTGTGTTCTCATCACTGCAGTTTTGTTCTTCCGCCCAACTGTCTCCCATTCATCATCTTCCGCAGAAGCAACTACAAAAGATTTACCTCCATTCATACTTGAAGACATTCCATCAAGCTTCAGCAATTCAGCATGCATTCGATCCATGATGAAACTTAAAAATTCTTGTGCGTCTTCCTGCCTGGATAAGCATAATGACAGGAATTTAAGATTCGTTTATTTCAAGCATAAAGAGTATTTTAGAGGTGATAATTGAATCTATAATTTCTGATAGACATTATGTCAGTGGAAGTCTCCTTTTTTTATTGAACTTCCAGTAAAAAGAAACCACAACCAAGGATGAGAGTTCAGCATTGAAATGAAAAGATAACCTTGGACGGCCCTTGATACCACAGGGTAGATCTGGACTAAAATTCTTAAGAACGCCATCAAACATGAGAGGGCTAAAAGGCTTCCCAACGTCAAATGCAGCGACATTCTTATTCACAACACTTGGACTAGGTACTTCAAAGGCAGAAATGAACTCAACAAATGCATTTAGTGTGGAATAACCAGCCTGAAAAATAAATGACAAAGACAAGAGTTTGCCATATATTTACAGAAACAACAGTCATTAACCATATAACTCCATATCTATTTGCTTCGTGATTTCTTTATATCACTGGAACAAAACAGAATATAACAGGAAGGACAAGGACCTTGGGGATTGCACGATTCCTTAAGTTTCTCAATAGATCAACAAAGGGAGGACATGATAAAAGAGCTTGCAGAGTCGAGTTCAGAAAGCATAAGTTCCCTGAATTTATTAAACCTCGAGGTAGGTACTTAGTGGAGGAGGCAACAGTGTCATTGGATGCCCTTCTGAAATTCTCTTCGAGAACAATTTCTTGCAAATGATCAATACTACCATTCGGCATGCTATCTTCTGCTATCAGTTTTGAAAACCGATTTAAAGAATTGTTCTGACCATTTGATACAGATGATGACAAAGCATCAGTGTCATCTATATTCGTTTCAGTCACTCCACTAGTACAAGAGGAGCTTTGATTGGAATTGTAATTACTTCCGTTCTCCTTTGGCACTCCTGATTCCAGGGGAGAATGAATTTTTCTTCTTTGGACAGTTTCCAGTTCAGTATCATCCTTAGCTAAATCAACAGACTCCAAAGTTATGGATCCCGTTGAGGAACCAGAGGGTCCTTTCGGTTCACTGTCAGCAGAACTGCCCAGCGATTTTCCATCTGTAACATTCAGAGAACCAAATTGCACATTTACATTGTCGACCAGCTTTCCGGGATTAATATTCGACTGAGGTAGTATCCATGAAATGGTTTCGTCTTCAGTGAAAGACCCGAATAATAGAACCTAACAGAAAAGAGTCCATGAGTCCAGAGGTCTCAAACACACCAATGCAGAAACCATTAACAAATACAATGAAATCATTCAAATCCATTTTATTAAATAGTAAGAATACTCGTGTAACAAAAAATTTTCCTTAGCTAGTAAGTGGCATGTAACAAAAGCAAAAACGGAACTGATGTCTAATAATAAATCGACAAAACTAAGAACAAAAGACGCGAAAAACCATCTACACTCGAAGATAGTTTCCATATATCAATGTGTTAGACAATGCATTGCCTTAGATGCTTCCTAAAATCAACATGGCTTTTCATCTCGATTGCATAATAATTCAGCCATGCATTCCATATTTAAATGGGCCATGAAAATTGCAAAAGTTCACCCATATGATTTTTTTTTTTCTAATTGTTAACATTTAGTCAAAAGAGTAAACTTGATGAAATACTTGCAGCTGCATGCTTCTTATCAGATAAAACCATCAACTCCATTCCGTTTAACTCCGCAAAATTGGACTCCAACAACGACCCAAAACTACAGAATCCATTAAAAGTAAATGCAAAAACAAAAGCGGACCTTAGAATCGCTCATGTCTGAAACCGGATTGGAACTGCAAGGAAAAATGCCTGAGATGAAAACAGGGGTGTTGACTATAAAGAAGGAGAAAAGGAAGCAGGCATGGAGGGGAGGAAGCGGAGTGAACGGCTAGGGTTTTAGAAGACCCTGAAGAATGAGGAGCAGATAATGGCAAACCACCGACTGAAGACATGAAAGGAGGAGAAACTGAGCAGCGGGTGAAGAGAGAGAGCGTTTGACAATGGAACCCTCTCTATGGCCCTCCTCACCGACCAGAACCACAGCACAGAGCATCGACCGATCACCTACGAGAAGAAGAAGAAGAAGAAGAAGAAGAAGAGGAAGAATATTTGGAAATTCGAAACCCTAGCCACGGATGATCGATCATTTAATCTAAAATAACCTTAAATTATTTTCCATTTTAATTAAATACTTAAAAATATGATAAAATTAAACTTAATTCAATGATTGCACATTTTTATTACGATAAATACGGATAATTAAAATAATAAATGTCTTTTTTTCACAAACTTATATATATATGTGTGTGTGTGTATATATATATATTTATTAGGTGCTTTTTTTTTCTTCGTATATAAAAGCAACAATCATTTATGTTAGTTTCCCGGCTATCGGAGAGTTACAGTTGGAAATCTGAAGGATCCTCGCCGGCGGCATGCCGATTCCGAACTACAATCACTTGCAGACCCCACTTCGCCAGACTCAGCCGTCTTCCTCATCCTCTACTTCCAGACTCCTTCTTCTTCTAACCTTCCTCCCTCTCACCCTCGCAGCTCTTGCTTTTGTCCTCCAATGGCGCGGCGGACTCACCGATCCCGCCACCCGCTGGTCTCCTCCGGGATCCTACCAGTTCCCTGGCATGGAAGCCTCGCCCCTCTCCCCGATTTCGCGCCACTCCACGCCTTCCGCTTCTGATTGCCTCAATCTTGGACGGAGTGTTACGCCATCGTTCCCGTACTATCAAGACTGGAAGTTCGATCGCGGATCGAATTTGAAGCCCAAGGTCTATTGCTCTTCTTCTTCTTCTTCTGCTTCTTCTATGGAATTTCCTTTTTAACTGGAGTTGTGAAGTTGATTTATGTGTTGTATTAGTAATTCATCGATATGTGGAATGTAGCTGAGAATTTGAAAATGGTTATGAAGGTGGTTGTTCTGATGACTGATTAGAAAGGGAATAACAATTTTTTGTTTTCTGATGGGAATTTTGAGGCTTCCTTATGCTGAGTTTGATGGAAATGAATAAAACTAAATTTTGTTTTCTTTGTTATGCTTCGTTCTTTTGTCCTCTCGATGTGTAGATATGCATTACAACAAGTACGTCAGCAGGATTGGAACAAATCTTGCCTTGGATGTTCTATCACAAGGTCATTGGGGTTTCACTCTTCTTTCTTTTTGTGGAGGGAAAAGCTGCATCTCCTGATGTGACTAGAGTTTTGCAGTCAATTCCTGTGAGTTCAATTGCTCTACAAATACTCCTAGTTGGAGCTAACCTTCATTGTGGTAAATTTGTTAAGCATGAATTTGACGCTGTTTTCAGGGAGTGAAGTTGATATTCAGAACAAGAGAGTTAGAGGAGCAGCAGGCAAAAAGGTGTAAAACTTCTGCCATTTTTTTTAATATAGAAAATATAAGGACCAACTCATTTTGGGGAATGGAAGGGCTAAGGAAGTGCTCATTTCTTCTATTTTCTTTAGCAATGCCATAGCATTTGACTGGAAGCTGTAGAACTTAGTTATTGTAAGATGTGCTACTGGTTCACGATCATTAAATGATCTCTTGCACCATTATCTTCTTCTGAATTCTAATACAACATTTGTTTGTAAATCATTATAACAGATTAGGACACATACAGACACAATAGCTTTTTGTTGATGCATGATAAGTGCTTTAGAAAAGGAGATCTTGATGTGAAGAAGTAAACAATAACACATCAATCAGCATTTGTCAAGAAATAATCACAACTACAGAAGTTTTAGCAAGAGTGCTTCTACTAGAAGACTCGAGCATTGCCCAATTCCAATTATCTTTATGAACCGAGATACCATCCTTAAGATGCTCATCGTTACTTATCAACCAAACTTCCCATCCCCCCCCCCCCCCCCC